>NW_027590279.1:385000-533000 GCF_964213995.1 Mustelus asterias | reverse complement strand
CACTGTCTGTGTGATGTCTGCACGTTCTCCCCGTGTCTGCGTGGGTTTCCTCGGGGTGCCCCAGCTTCCTCCCACACTCCAAAGATGTGCGGGTTAGGTGGATTGGCTATGCCTAAATTCCCCCTCAGTGCCAGGGGGCACTAGCAAGGGTAAATACGGATAACCGGCATGGGAGCTGGATGGGTTTGTAGTCAGTGCAGGCGTGAAGGGCCGAATAGACACCTTCTGCACTGCAATCGGCACGTCTTTCATACTGTGGGAGGAAACCGGAGCACCCGGACAAAACACACGCTGATATGGGGGAGAACATGCAAACTCCACACAGTGACCCAAGCCGGGAATCGAACCTGGGTCCCTGGCGCTGTGAGGTAGCAGTGCTGACCACTGTGCTGCCCCAATGAAGTCTCCAGTGATTTGCACTCTATGTTTCAAGTATTCTCAAGCTTGAAATAAACTGAGTGAATTATTTTAGCGCTTAATCAATCACCTCACGAACTTATTGGAGGAGATGAATGGCAAAAAGTTCAATGAAGTTTGTTATCCTCACTGTAATATTTAGGGACATATCCTGGTACAGAACAAACAGATTTATGTTAAAGTTTGCAGGAAATGATGTTGAAAGGAACAATATTTGTGCATTGAGAGGCGTTCAGGTCTTCACATTTCAATATTAACTTTGGTCTTAAAAGAAAACATGTACCCGGATCATTCCAATGCAGATAAGATGCTCTGTCAGAGAGTCGGTGCAGACTCGATGGGCCGTAGGGCCTCCTTCTGCACTGCCGTGGGTTCGATGGTTCACGGGAATGCTGTGATCTTGGAATTCAGCATGTAAATGCACTCTTTATGATACATCTCTTCGATTGTGACTCGCTTTTGCGAAGTGAATATGTGCTGGTCACATTGTAGTCTTTTCACACTCCAGTACCAGTCAATTAAAGGAAACTGAGTAGTTAACAGAGATGATGATGCCGTTTATATTTCTTCACGGTCTGTCTGAATGTTGTATAATCAATATTGTGTCATCAGTATTGTGTAAGCAATGTTGTGAAATCAATATTGTGCAATAAATATTGGACAATCAGTATTGTGTTATCAATGTTGTGTTATCAATGTTGTGTAATCAATATTGTGTAATCAATGTTGTGTAATCAAAGTTCTGTAATCAATACTGTGTGATCAAAGTACTGTAATCGATACTGTGTATTCAAAGTTGTGTAATCAATATTCTCAATATTCCAGGGGACAAGTGTTTTGGGCGAGACAGACGAGGGGCCAAAAGAGGGGGGGAGTAGCAGTATTAGTTGGCGAGCATATTGCAGCGGTGCAGAGGGAGGACAATTCATAGGGGTCGTGTAACGAGTCACTATGGGTGGAGCTCAGAAACAGGAAGGGAGCTGTCACTATGTTGGGGGTATACTGCAGGCTCTCCAACAGCCCAAGGGAAGTGGAAGGACGGAAATGTCAGGAGAGAATGGATAGGTGCAGGAAAAATAGGGTTGTTGTAGTGGGATACTTCAATTTCCCTGGTATAGAATGGAAATCGCGTAGGACTGGGAGTCTGAATGGGGAGTAATTTGTAAAATGTGTACAGGAAGGTTCTTTGGAACAATATGTAGATCGCCCGACTAGAGAGGGGGCTATACTGGACCTCGTACTGGGGATTGAGCCCGGTCAGGTTTTCAAAGTTTTGGTAGGGGAACATGTGGCAAATAGTGACCACAATTCTGTTAGCTTCAGGATAGTGATGGAAAATGATGAGTGGTGTCCCAAGGGTAAGGTGTTGGATTGGGGGAAGGCTAATTTAAGTGGGATTAGGCAGAAATTGGCAGCTGGTGATTGGGAGAGGCTGTTTGAGGGTAAATCCACATCTGGCATGTGGGAGTCTTTTAAGGAACAGTTGTTAGGGCTGCAGGATAGGCATGTGCCTGTAAAAAAGAAGGATAGGAAGGGTAGGATCCGAGAACCATGGATAACCAGGGAAATTGAGGGATTGGTGAAAAACAAAAGAGAGGCGTACGTTAGGTCCAGGCAGCTAAAAACGGAGGGAGCTCTGGAGGAATACAAAGAAAGTAGGAAAGAACTCAAACGAGGAATTAGAAGTAAAAAAGGGGTCACGAAATGTCCTTGGCAGACAGGATTAAGGAGAATCCCAAGGCATTTTATTCGTACGTTAGGAGCAAAAGGGATGTCAGGGAAAAAAATCGGACCTCTCAGGGACAAAAGTGGGGAATTATGCTTGAAGCCCAAAGAAGTAGGGGAGATCCTAAATGAATACTTTGCGTCGGTATTCACAAAGGAGAGGGATGTTTTGACTGGGAGTGTCTCGGAGGGACTGTTGACCCGTTCGAGAAAATCTCCATCACAAGGGAGGAAGTGTTACGTTTTGTCGGGAATATAAAGACTGACAAATCCCCAGGGCCTTATGGAATCGATCCAAGGCTGCTCAGGGAGACGAGAGATGAAATCGCTGGGCCTCTGACGCAAATCTTTGTGTCGTCACTGTACACAGGTGAGGTCCCAGAGGATTGGAGGATAGCTAATGTGGTCCCATTATTTAAGAAGGGTAGGAAGGATAACCCGGAAATAATAGGTCGGTGAGCTTGACGTCCGTGGTCGGGAAGTTGTTGGAGAGGATTCTTAGAGATAGGATGTATGCGCATTTAGAAAGGAATAAACTCCTTAACGATAGTCAGCATGGTTTTGTGAGAGGGAGGCCATGCCTCACTGACCTGGTGGAGTTTTTTGAAGAAGTGACGAGAATGGTTGACGAGGGAAGGGCCGTGGATGTCGTCTATATGAACTTTAGTAAAGCGTTTGACAAAGTCCCTCATAGTAGGTTGGTGCAAAAGGTTGGATCTCATGGGATAAAGGGGGAGGTGGCGAGATGGGTGGAGAACTGGCTTGGTCACAGAAGACAGAGAGTGGTAGTGGAAGGGTCTTTTTCCAGCTGGATGCCTGTGACTAGTGGTGTTCCGTAGGGCTCTGTATTGGGACCTCTGCTCTCTGTGATATATATATAAACGATCTGGAAGAAGGTGTCACTGGGGTGATCAGTAAGTTTGCGGATGACACGAAAATGGCTGGACTTGCAGATAGTGAGGAACATTGTCAGAGGCTACAGAAGGATATAGATAGGCTGGAAATTTGGGCAAAGAAATGGCAGATGGAGTTTAATCCAGATAAATGCGAAGTGATGCATTTTGGTAGAACTAACGTAGGGGGGAGTTATTAGATAAATGGCAGAACCATAAAGGGTGTAGATACGCAGAGGGACCTGGGTGTTCAAGTCCACAGATCCTTGAAGGTGACGTCACAGGTGGAGAAGGTAGTGACTAAGGCATATGGCATGCTTGCCTTTATAGGACGGGGCATAGAGTATAAAAGTTGGGGTCTGATGTTGCAGTTGTACGGAACGTTGGTTCAGCCGCATTTGGAATACTGCGTCCAGTTCTGTTCACCACACTCCCAGAAGGACGTGGAGGCTTTCGAGAGAGTGCAGAGGAGGTTTACCAGGATGTTGCCTGGTATGGAAGGGCTTCGTTATGAGGAGAGATTGGGTAAACTGGGGTTGTTCTCATTGGAAAGACGGAGGATGAGGGGTGACCTAATCGAGGTGTATAAAATTATGAAAGGCATAGTTAGGGTGAACGGTGGAAGCTTTTTCCCAGGCCGGTGGTGACGTTCACGAGGGGTCATAGGTTCAAGGTGAGCGGGGGGGGGGAGGTTTAACACGGATATCAGAAGGACGTACTTTACACAGAGGGTGGTGGGAGCCTGGAATGCGCTGCCGGGCAAAGTGGTGGAGGCGGATATACTGGGAACGATTAAGACTTATCTGGTTAGTCACATGAACGGAGTGGGAATGGAGGGATTCAAAAGAATGGTCTAGTTTGGAGCAGGGAGCGGCGCGGACTTGGAGGGCCGAAGGGCCTGTTCCTGTGCTGTACTGTTCTTTGTTCTTTGTAATATTGTGTAATCAATATTGTGTAATCAATGTTGTGTAATCAATTCTGTGTAATCAGTATTGTGTAATCAATGTTGTGTGATCAATATTGTGTAATCAATACTGTGTAATCAGTATTGTGTAATCAATATTGTGTAATCAATGTTGTGTAATCAATTCTGTGTAATCAATATTGTGTGATCAATATTGTGTCATCAATATTGTGAATTGAAGGTATTTGACCCAGATTATTTTAACGTGCGTCACTGAACACAGTACTTTAATTTAACAGCAACATTCCTTTTCTGACTGTCGATTCTGGGCAGTGTTTCGAGAATCGCCATTTTGTCATGAAATAAGGGACCTTCTGTTTCCACTGTCTGTTTACTTTGGGAGGTATAACTTTATCAAAAACAGAAAATGCTGGAAAATCTCAGCAGGTCTGACAGCATCTGTGAATCATAGAATTCCTATAGTGCAGAAGGAGGCCATTTGGCCCATCGAGCCTACACCAACAATAATCCCACCCAGGCCCTATCCCCATAACCCCACATATTTACCCTGCCAGTCCCCCTGACACTAAGTGGCGATTTATCATGGTCGATCCACTTAACCTGCAGATCTTTGGACTGCGGGAGGAAACAGGAGCACCCGGAGGAAACCCACACAGACACGGAGGGAATGTGCAAACTCCACACAGACAGACAGAAGAGAGAATAGAGACAACGCTTTGAGTCTGACGAAGGGTCATCCAGAGTTGAAACCTTTGCTCTATTCTCTCCCCACAGATGCTGTCGGACCTGCTGAGTTTTTCCAGCATTTCCTGTTTTTATTTCAGATTCCAGCATCCACGGTATTTTGCTTTTATCTTACTGTACATCAAAGATGGCACCGTTTACAGATTAAAGTTTATTTATTGGTCACAAGTAGGTTTATATTAACTCTGCAATGAAGTTAATTTTGTTGAAAAGTCACTTATTGCAAACGAGCTGTCAGAGGCAGTAGTGGAGGCGGGTACAATTTTGCCTTTAAAAAAGCATTTAGACAGTTACATGGGTAAGATGGGCTGCACGGTGGCACAGTGGTTAGCACTGCTGCCTCACAGCGGCAGGGACCCGGGTTCAATTCCAGCCTCAGGTCTCTGTCTGTGTGGAGTCTGCACATTCTCCCCGTGTCTGCGTGGGTTTCCTCCGGGTGCTCCAGTTCCCTTCCACAGTCCAAAGGTGAGCAGGTGAGGTTGATTGGCCATCGTAAATTGCCCCTTCGTGTCAGGTGGACTAGCATGATAAATGGGTGGGGTTACAGGGATAGAGTCTGGGTGGGATTGTGATTGGTGCAGACACGATGGGCCAAATGGCCTCCTTCTGCACATTAGGGATTCTATGATTTCTATGGGTATAAAGGGATATGTGCCAAATGCGGGCAATTGGGACTCGCTTATTGGTGAAAACTGGGATGTGAGGACAAGTTGGGCCAAAGGACCTGTTTCCATGCTATAAATCTCTATGAATCGACTGTGAAAATCCCCAAGTCGCCACACTCCGGCACCTGTTCGCATGTACTTAGGGAGAATTTAGCATGGTCAATGCACCTGACCAGCATGTCTTTGGACACTTAGGGAGAAGTTAGCATGGTCAATGCACCTGACCAGCATGTCTTTGGACACTTTAGGAGAATTTAGCATGGCCAATGCATCTGACCAGCATGTCTTTGGACACTAAGGGGCAATTTAGCATGGCCAATGCACCTGACCAGCATGTCTTTGGACACTTAAGGAGAATTTAGCATGGCCAATGCACCTGACCAGCATGTCTTTGGACACTAAGGGGCAATTTAGCATGGCCAATCCCCCTAACCTGTACACCTTTGTACACTCAGGGCCCGATTTTACCATTTTGATTCCAAGCGCTGAATCTGGACGCAATTCAGATCCGACTTGGAAATCTGTTCTCAGGGGGCCCCATACGCACTTTCCCTGGAAAAAACATTGTGAGTCTGAATCGCTCTGTGGGCGGGGCTTCTCGCTCTCGAAACGCTGCAACTCCGATCGAAGCTCTGAACTGCACGTGCGCAGTGAGAAATACATCTGAAATTGTCGCCCCTGTCACATCGCTCCCGGGCAGCAACAAGCGGATAAAGTGACCTGGGAGCGAAAAGTGGGAGTGATGGCTCCCACAGACATCGCCCCACCCCACAACATAACTATCCCCCTTTACACCCACCTCCCCCACTACCCAGACCGATCGCGACCCCTTACAACACCCCCCCCCCACCGATCACCCGCAGAATGGCAACGGCAACCCTCTCACCCCTGCCCCCTTCACCAGAGAATTATCTGATCCACCTCCCTCCCCTCCCCCCATGACCAGAGAATGATCTGATCCACCTCCGGCCTCCCGCACCCCCACCCCCTCTCCCCCCACCACTGATCTGAGTCAGAGAGCCGCCAGAAGCTCTGATCTTACCTCCTCAGAGCTGGACTGCCCGAAACAGACCTTTGCCGAGCACATCTGTTCCGCGCCGAATCTGGATGGGCGAACGCGATGGTAAGGGGGGAAATGCAGGTAAGATTGGGCATCCAGCTCATTAAGTCAATTTAAATGCATCACCCATTTCGGGCGCGGTTCGGATCGCGGCCATTTTCGGGCCTTGGTAAAGTGGACATCTGCACGGATTGTACTAATCGCCTCACACCTGACTTTACCAAGTTTTCGCGCCCGTTAAGGCAATTTAACATGGCCAATCAACCGATCCTCCATATCTTTGGACACTAAAGGGCAAGTTAGCATGGTTAATCCACCTATCCTTCTCATCTTTGGACATTAAGGGGCAATTCAGCATGGCCAATCCACCCAACCTGCACATCATTGGACACGACACAACCTGCTGTTCTGAGGCTTTATCCCGCTGGCAAATCAGACCATGAGGCCCTTAGTGTGGTGTAACATAACCGATGTGTCGTGCCAAAATCAGTATTGTTCATTCTCAGTGTGTGGGCATTGCTGACTTTAGTGTCCATCCTTGGAAATTCATCGTTGGAGCTTTCTTACAACCACAGGGCAGACTCAGTCACTTCAGAGGACAGTTGAGTCAACCACATTGGTGTGGGGCTGGAGTCACGTAGAGCTGACCCTGGTAAGGACCTCTCCGTAGTACATCAGTGAACTGGTCAGGTTTTTACAACAACCCATCAACTTCACCGTTATTTTCACTGACTTATTTCCAGATTTTACAAACTGAATTCAAATGTTTAAAGCCCCGTTCTCTGGCCCAGGTCAACATGAAGGTGCCCTAAAATCCTCTTATTCTGCTCACACTCTGTACCCCCAACATGAATAAATCTTGATATTCGGAAATAGATTGATACTTCGTGGGGTGTCACAGCGCCAGGGACCCGGGTTCGATTCCTGGCCTCGGGTCACTGTCTGTGTGGAGTTTGCACGTTCACCCCGTGTCTGCGTGGGTTGCCTCCGGGTGCTCCGGTTTCCTCCCAGAGTCCAAAGATATGCAGGTTAGGTGGATTGGCTATGCTAAATTGCCCCTTACTGTCAGGGAGACTAGCGAGGGTAAATGCATGGGGTTACAGGGACAGGGCCTGGATGGGATTGTGGCCGGTGCAGACTCGATGGGCTGAATGGCCTCCGTCTGCACTAGAATTCTATGATTCATCGTGGCATGAATGCTACATTTAGCATGACCAATTCACCTAACCTGCAAATCTTTGGACAGTAAGGGGCAATTAGCATTGCCAATCCACCTAACCCGCACATCTGTGGACACTAAGGGGCAATGAAGAATGGCCAATCCACCTAAACCGCACATCTGTGGACACTGAGGGGCAATGTAGAATGGCCAATCCACCTAATCCGCACATCTGTGGACACTAAGGGGCAATGTAGAATGGCCAATCCACCAATCCAGTACATCTGTGGACAATAAGGACACTTTAGCATTGCCAATCCACCTAACAGCACGTTTTTCAGACTGTGGGAGGAAACCGGAGCAGCCGGAGGAAACCCATGCAGACATGGGGAGAAGATGCAGACTCCGCACAGACAGTGACCCAAGCCGGGAATCGAACCTGTGTCCCTGGTGCTGTGAGGCAGCATAGCTAATCCAATTAGCCAGGCAGCAGGTTATATTAGTCTTGGCATTCTGCAATGTGATCGGATTCATTGAACTGTCATGATTTTTTCACTATCTGTTTAAATTTCCAAGGATTATCACATTAAAAGCATCTTCGGGAAATGTGAATAACCCATCGCCCCCATGACTGTTTTGGAGGAGTTGAATAACAGGAACTGAACTGAAGGATGTTTTTCTTACCATAAAATTCAGATCCATAACCTGATGTGAAGAAGACAGATTTATGTTAAATCTTGGATAAAATTATTTCAAAATCAACATGCTTAAAGATATTTATGCCTTAAGAACAAAGAAAAGTGCTGCAGAGGAACAGGCTCTTCGATGTTCACTCTCCCATGTATCTCTTGGAATGGGATTGTTTTTGCTGTGTAAACAAGTGCTGATTGTATCGCGAGGTTTAACACTCACGCATCAGTCAATAAGTATAAAGGTTATTTATTCGTGTCACAAGTAGGCTTACATCAACACTGCAATGAAGTTACTGTGAAAATCCCACAGTTGCTACACTCCGGCGCCTGTTTGGTTAACACTGAGGGAGTATTTAGCATGGCCAATGTAACTAACCAGCACTTCTATGGGACTTTGGAAGGAAACCGGAGGGCCCGGAGAAAACTCATGCAGACACGGGGAGGACGTGCAGACTCCACACAGACAGTGAGGCAAGCCGGGAATCGAACCCAGGTCCCTGTCGCTGTGAGGCAGCAGTGCTAACCACTGTGCCACTGTAGTGGGAGGGGTATAAAGCAGCCTATCAGGAATCACAGTGTAGAACAATGTAGGGCATCTTACGGGAAAGGGGCATCAGATTTAAAACAGACATGGGGAGAAATTACTTCTCTCAATGGGTGGTGAATCTGTGGAATTCATTACCTCGGAGTGCGGTGGATGCTGGGACATGGAAAATTTGAGGAGACAGACAGAGTTTTAATTAGTAATAGGTTGAAGCATGGGCTGGAGGGCGGTGTAGGGGGGGGGGGCGCTCTCTGGTAATGGGAAGGGGGGGGGGCTGGGTATTATCGTACTTGCTGCGCCCCTGATAGTTAAGGGTTTACCCGGCGATTGTCCAGAAGGCCTATTCTACTGGAGAATTGTGCTGTGCCTGCTACCATCTGACAAACTGATTTCAATCACTGACATCAGATCATAGTTTCAAAGAAAACATTAGGAGGGGGAAAAAACTCTTGTAACTTTGGATTTTATTTGAAAGGCGCAGACGGTGCCCCGTATGGGACAGCCCCACACGCCCTACCCTCACCCACACCCCAAATAAACACCCCACCCCCCTCGGTATTCCATGTTCATCCAGGAGAAGGGACTCTTCAGGTCTGGGCAATAAAATGATAAATTTAATAATAAAATACGTAACACTGAGAGATTGTTCCCAGGAGCAGGCTGAGGGTAAGAGAGTTGGTTTTCTGACTTTAATTAATTATTTATTCTTTCAGTTAATTTTGGGTTTAAAATCGGAGGTTTTTTTCAAAACCGGAAGTAGGGCCAGGAGAGCCCTGGGGAAGTTTTTGGAGGGTTTAAAAGCGCACCAAAGTATACAGCGGGCAGCATCGTAGCGGGCAGCATCGTGAGTGGGAAGTTGAGTGAGCTGTCAGGGCTTTGGCTCACAGGGCTTGGACGAGCAGGGGTGAGTTTTTGTTTCCTTACATTCGTATTAACTTTTCACTGTCTTACTTGACATAAAGTGTCCAGTATGAGTGTGAAACCAGTGTGTTGTTCCCAGTGTAGGATGTGGGAGGTCCTGGAGGCATCTGGCCTCCCGGACATCCACATCTGTGAGGGGTGTGTCGAGCTGCGGTTCCTGAGGGACCGTGTTAGGGAGCTGGAACTGCAGCTCGAGGATCTTAGGCTGATGAGGGAGAATGAGGAGGTGATAGACAAGAGCTATCATCAGGTGCTCACACTAGGGCCACGGGAGGAGGCCAAGTGGGTGACGGCCAGGAAGGGTAAGGCTAGGGTGGTTGAGAGCACCCCGGTGGATTTGCCCCTGCACAACAAGTACTCCTGCTTGAGTACTGCTGGGGGGGACAGCCCGCCTGGGGGAAGCAGCAGTGGCCGTGTCTCCGTAGTGGAGTCCAGCCCTGTAACTCAGAGGGCTAAGGAAAAGAGGAGGAAGGCGGTATTAATCGGGGACTCGATGGTGAAGGGGATAGACAGGCGTTTCTGCGGAGGTAGGCGGGAGTCTCGGATGGTGGTCTGCCTCCCTGGGGCCGGGATCCAGGATGTCGCTAGTCGCGTCCCGGAAATCCTGAGGTGGGAGGGAGAGGGGCCTGAGGGAGCGGTACATATTGGTACCGCAGATGTGGGTAGGAAGGGAGAAGGGGTCATGAAAAGGGAGTACAGGGAATTAGGGAGACAGCTGAGAAAGAGGAAAGCGAAGGTAGTAATCTCAGGATTACTGCCTGTGCCACGGGAAGGTGAAAGCAGGAATGGAATGAGGTGGAAGATGAATGTGTGGCTGAGGGACTGGTGCAGGGGGCAGGGATTCAGGTTCCTGGACCATTGGGACCTCTTTAGGGGCAGGGGTGATCTGTATACAAAAAACGGGTGGAACTTGAATCACAGGGGGACCAATATCCTGGCCGGTAGGTTGGCTAAGGCTACTGGGGAGAATTTAAACTAGAGAGGTTGGGGGGAGGGGAGCTAGAAGAGTTGACTAGGATCAAGGAACTAATTGATGGGGGGGAGGATGCAGGGGTAAGGGGAATTACAAAATTAATGGTAGAGGAGAGAGTGCAAGTGAATGAAGGCGGTAATTTAGATAAGGGAGTAGAGGGAGACGGTGTTCGCGACTCATCAAAGCGGGTCCAGATAAAAGCTGGAATAAGGACACTTTGCCTGAATGCACGAAGCATTCGGAACAAGGTAAATGAGTTGATGGTGCAAATCAGCACAAGTGGGTACGATCTAGTGGCCATTACAGAAACGTAGCTGAAAGGTGACCAGGACTGGGAGATGAATATCCAGGGGTATCAGGCGTTTAGGAAGAATAGACAGGAAGGAAAAGGTGGTGGGGTCGCGCTATTAATAAGAGATAATATCAGGTAGTACTGAGGGATGACATAGGCTCTGAGGAACAAAACGTGGAATCATTATGGGTAGAGATGAGGAATAGTAGAGGGAGAAAGATACTAGTAGGTGTGGTATATAGGCCCCCAATTAATAATGTTGAGGTAGGGAGGGCTATAAACAAGCAGGTAAGGGATGCGTGTAAAAACGAACGGCAATAATCATGGGGGACTTCAACATGCACATTGACTGGCAGACTCAAGTCGGTAAGGGTGGAATGGAGGAAGAGTTCTTAGAATGCTGTCGGGATAGTTTCCTTGAACAGCATGTTACGGAACCGACGAGGGAACGAGCTATTTTGGATCTGGTATTGTGTAACGAGGTAGGTAGAATTAAGGATCTTATTGTGAAGGACCCTCTTGGGTCTAGTGATCACAATATGGTCGAATTTCTGATTCAGATGGAAGAGGAGAAAGTTTGGTCCCAATCCAGTGTCCTCTGTTTGAACAGAGGGAAATATGATAGGATGAGGGATGAATTGGCTAAGGTGGACTGGGAGAGCAGGCTGGCAGGTAGGAAACCTGAGGAACAGTGGAGGATTTTTAAGGAGATCCTTTTCCGTTCTCAGCAACAATATATTCCAGCAAAAAACAAGGATTGTAAGAAAAGGGAGAACCAGCCGTGGATAACGAAGGAAATAAAGGAGAGTATTAAAATAAAAACAGCTGCGTACAGAGTGGCCAAAAATAGTGGAGAAACAAGTGATTGGGAAAAATTTAAGGAACAACAAAGAGAGACTAAGAAAGCGATAAAGAAAGGAAGGATAGACAATGAAGCTAGGCTAGCAACTAATATAAAAAATGATAGTAAAAGTTTTTATAAATATATAAAAAGGAATAGAGTGGCTAGAGTGAATGTTGGACCCTTGGAGGACGAGAGGGGGGAGTTAATAGTGGGAAATGAGGATATGGCTGAGTCTTTAAATAAGTTTTTTGTGTCGGTCTTCAGGGTGGAAGACACAAATAGTTTGCCAAATATTAACGATAGAGGGTTGGCAGCAGGAGAAATACTTAATACAATTAATGTTACCAGAGAGGCAGTGCTGGGTAGACTAATGGGACTGAAGGTGGACAAGTCCCCGGGTCCGGATGGAGTGCATCCCAGGGTATTGAAAGAAATGTCAGAGGTAATAGTGGATGCGTTAGTGATTATTTATCAAAACTCGTTACATTCTGGGGTAGTGCCGGTTGATTGGAAAACGGCTAATGTTACGCCGCTGTTTAAAAAAGGAAGGAGACAAAAGGCGGGTAACTATAGGCCGGTCAGCTTAACGTCTGTAGTAGGGAAAATGCTGGAATCCATTATTAAAGAGGAGAAAGCAGGGCATCTGGATAGAAATGGTTCGATCAATCAGACGCAGCATGGATTCATGAGGGGAAAGTCGTGCTTGACGAACATGTTGGATTTTTATGAAGATGTGACTAGGGCGGTTGATGGAGGAGAACCGGTGGATGCGGTGTTTTTGGATTTCCAAAAGGCGTTTGATAAGGTGCCCCAGAAAAGGCTGCTGAAGAAGATTAGGGCACACGGAGTTGGGGGTAGTGTGTTAAAGTGGATTGGGGACTGGCTATCCGACAGGAAGCAAAGAGTCGGAATAAATGGGTGTTTTCCGGTTGGAGGAAGGTACTAGTGGCGTGCCGCAGGGATCGGTACTCGGGCCGCAACTATTTACCATTTATATAGATGATCTGGAGGAGGGGACGGAGTGTAGGGTAACGAAGTTTGCAGACGACACAAAGATAAGTGGAAAAGTGAATCGTGTGGAGGACGGAGAAGATCTGCAGAGAGATTTGGACAGGCTGAGTGAGTGGGCGAGGATATGGCAAATGGAGTATAACGTTGATAAATGCGAGGTTATACACTTTGGAGGAAATAAGAACAAATGGGATTACTATCTCAATGGAAACAAATTAAAACATGCGACCGTGCAAAGGGACCTGGGGGTCCTTGTGCATGAGACGGAAAAGCCCAGTCTGCAGGTACAACAGGTGATCAAGAAGGCAAATGGGATGTTGGCCTATATTGCGAGGGGGATAGAATATAAAAGCAGGGATGTCTTGATGCACCTGTACAGGGCATTGGTGAGGCCGCAGCTGGCATACTGTGTGCACTATTGGTCCCCTTATATGAGGAAGGATATATTGGCATTGGAAGGAGTGCAGAGAAGGTTCACCAGGTTGATACTGGAGATAAGGGGTTTGGATTATGAGGAGAGGCTGAGGAGATTGGGTTTGTACTCGTTGGAGTTAAGAAGGATCAGGGGGGATCTTATGGAGACTTATAAGATAATGCGGGGGCTGGATAGGGTTGAGGCGGAGAGATTCTTTCCACTTAGTAAGGAAGTTAAAACTAGAGGACACAGCCTCAAAATAAAGGGGGGTCGGTTTAAGACAGAGTTGAGGAGGAACTTCTTCTCCCAGAGGGTGGTGAATCTCTGGAATTCTCTGCCCACTGAGGTGGTGGAGGCTACCTCGCTGAATATGTTTAAAGCGCGGATGGATGGATTCCTGATCGGTAAGGGAATTAAGGGTTATGGGGATCAGGCGGGTAAGTGGTACTGATCCACGTCAGATCAGCCATGATCTTATTGAATGGCGGGGCAGGCTCGAGGGGCTAGATGGCCTACTCCTGCTCCTATTTCTTATGTTCTTATGTTCTTATAGTTCTATCTGAAGCCTCAGATTGCACTGTACGTAACACTGAGAGATAGTTCTATCTGAAGCCTCAGATTGTACTGTACATAACACTGAGAGATAGTTCTATCTGAAGCCTCAGATTGTACTGTTCATAACACAGAGATAGTTCTGTCTGAAGCCTCAGGTTGTACTGTACATAACACTGAGAGATAGTCCTATCTGAAGCCAAAGATTGTACTGTGCATAGCAGTGAGAGAAAGTTCTTCTGAAGCCTCAGGTTGTACTGTACATAACACTAAGAGATAGTTCTATCTGAAGCCTCAGATTGTATTGTACATAACACTGAGAGATAGTTCTATCTGAAGCCTCAGATTGTACTGTACATAACACTGAGAGATAGTTCTATCTGAAGCCTCCGATTGTATTGTACATAACACTGAGAGATAGTTCTATCTGAAGCCTCAGATTGTACTGTACATAACACTGAGAGATAGTTCTACCTGAAGCCTCAGATTGTATTGTACATAACACTGAGAGATAGTTCTATATGAAGCCTCAGATTGTACTGTACATAACACTGAGAGATAGTTCTATCTGAAGCCTCAGATTGTATTGTACATAACACTGAGAGATAGTTCTATCTGATGACTCGAGCTAAGACTGTACCGTCCGTAATGCTGAGAGATTGATCCGTGTGAAGTCCTATACTAAGATTGTTCTGTCCATGAGCTGGACATAAGATCTGCTACACCCTGGATTAAGCAGACTATATCAACCCTGATTGACGTTAACTTCATCTAAAAACCACGACCATGATACCCATCAGACAATAAGATATAAGAGCAGAATGAGGTCATTCGGCCCGTCGAGCCGGCTCCACCATTCAATTCTGGCTGATAAGTTTCTCAAGCCCATTTTCCTGCTTTCTCCCCGTAACCCTTGATCGTGTACCAGTCAATAACCTATTTATCTCTTTATTAAATACATTCAATGATCTGGCCTCCACAGCCTTGTGTGGCAATGAATTCCACAGATTCACCACCCTCTGGCTGAAGAAATTCCTCCTCGTCTCAGTTCTGAAGTAAGAAGTCTCACGGTAGCAGGTTAAAGTCCCACAGGTTTATTTGGAATCACGAGCTTTCGGAACGCTGCTCCTTCATCAGGTGAGTGGGAAACTGGTGTTGTGAGACCACCATCTCCACATCACATTTCTAAAGGGCCATCCCTTCCCGCTGAGTCTGGGCCCTCGGGTCCAAGTCTCCCCTATTCATGGATACAACTTCCCCAAGTGCACTCTATCCAGGCCTTTCATTATTCTGTAAGTTTCAATGTTATCCCCTTCCTCATACTTCCAAACTGCATCGAGTATGGACCCCCAGTCCTCAGACGCTCCTCATGCGTCATGTCTTTCATTCCCCGGATCATTCTTGTGAACCTGCTCTGGACCCTCTCCAAGGCCAGCACATCCTTCCTTCGATACGGGGACCAAAATTGCTGACAATATTCTGAATGCGGTCAGACCAGTGTCTTATAAACCCTCAGCAGTACACCCCTGCTTTTGTATTCTCGTCATCTCAAAATTAACACTAGCAGAGTGATCTCTGCTATATCGAATTAATATTGACCCTACATTATTTCCAACTTTCCATCCCTCCCTGACCCTCAACACCCCATCGAGGCTGTAACTGTTCTACGTTGGGTATAAAAAGTGTTGGATTGAAGGGGGTTAAGTGAAGCTGCTTGTTTAGTGACTGGAATTGATGTGAGTCTCCATGGATCCGATTAGTGTGCCTGGAGGGATTTCCCTCTTCTATTAATAAGGGATTCCGTTCAATGTGTTGTCCCATTGAGTCAGCGGGAGCGGCAACTCCGACAGCAACAGAGATCAGCGGCAGTGGAGAGAGAGGGAGGGAGAGGAGAGATCAGAATCTGGGAGCAATGGATTGGAGTCTTCCAACAATGGATCAGAATCTGGGAACAATGGATTGGAGTCTTCCAACAATGGATCAGAACAGAGTATTAGAGGTTTACAGCATGGAAACAGGCCATTCGGCTCAACATGTCCGTGCTACCCTTTTTTTTAAACTCATAAACTAATCCCAATTGCCCGCATTTGGCCCATATCCTTCTGTACCCATGTAACTATCTAAATGCTTTTTAAAAGAAAAAATTGGACCCGCCTCTATTCCTACATCTGGCAGCTTGTTCCAGACACTCACCACCCTCTGTGTGAAAACATTGCCCCTCTGGACACTTTTGTATCGCTCCCGTCTCACCTTAAACCTGTGCTCTCTAGAATCTGAGAACAATGAACCGGAATGTTCCAACAATGGATCAGAATCTGGGAACAATGGATTGGAATCTTCCAACAATGGATCAGAATCTGGGAACAATGAACCGGAATGTTCCAACAATGGATCAGAATCTGGCAACAATGGATTGGAATCTTCCAACAATGGATCAGAATCTGGGAACAATGGATTGGAATGTTCCAACCAAGGACAGCAGTTTATTCTATTGGATTTCTCAGTTTACTGCTGATTATTGGTGGATGACATCAGCTGTTCGGATTCAATATCTACTGTTCATGATTCAATGTTTTTACTATCCCCTCCTGGCGATTGTTGGTGTTCCGGGTAAGTCTCTGGCTGGAATTGGACCGGCCCGACCGCCACGGGAATCGGTGCAGGCGTGGGGCGGAGAATGGGAAGGTCTGTTGAACACGGGTGGGATTTTGCAGCTTGGGGAAGAGTGAGGCTGTAAACTCCCTGTGTCCCCTGTGTCCAGTTCCTAATTCTAGAAAGGCTGCTTCACTGTATTGATTTTCTTGTCATTTCCTGTACTGGGTTTGCTGCTCTTGCTGAATCTCTGTATCCGGTTATTAATTCTTTCAGCCACTGACAATTGTCTCAGTGTCTATGGGCAGGGGTGTCTTCTGAGTGCTGTGACTTTCCATAGACATGTGATCTCAAACACTATTCCTTCGTGCGTAAAAGATTGAGACGGAATCCTTTTCACCCTCTGCATATAACACCAGTTCACCCACCCAATCACCAGGCCGCAGAATCAATTTTATTGGTCATATCTGCACAGCAGGATCTCACAGAGAGAGAACATATTTCATTAAATTTGAAATGTATTCATCAGTGTCACAAGTCTGCGAACATTAACATTGCAATGAAGTTACTATAAAAATCCCCGAGTCACCACACTCCAGCGCCTGTTCAGGTACACTGAGGGACAATTTAGCACGGCCAATGCACCCAACCAGCACAACTTTCAGATAGTGGGAGGAAACTGCAGCACCCGGAGGAAACCCACGCAGACATGGGGAGAACATGCAGAATCTGCACAGACAGTGGCCAAGCCTGCAATTGAACCAGGACCTCTGGTGCTGTGAGGCAGCAATGCTATCCCCTGTGCTACCACAATCTCTCCGAGAGCAACAGGAACACAAACACACAGACACACCCAAAACGCACATACATTAATATACACATTTGTTGATAGAAGCAATCAGATTTAGACACTTACTCCCACTCACACACAAATTCAATAAGCAAAATAGCTGCAACACTCCAGAATAACGCACACTTAGGAACACTCGTCAGGTACTCTGTTGCTCACACACAAACACGCACACACACAGAAGCATACTGGTACAGACAATATAGACACACGCAACACACACACGGTAGGGGGCAGGATAACAGCTACTCCCTGTCCATTGATGGCGGGGTGATCAAGTAAAACCGCGTGACAGCCTGGAACTCAGGTCCACGTCCCATTTCTCACCTCTTGCAACCTTCACCGGCAATGGATAAACAGCGGATTCAGTCTCCTGCCCATTTCCGGCAAGAGGCTGAATAAATTATTTCAATTTATTTTAAAACAAATTTAAATGAAATTAGCGAGCCTGGGATGGAATTGTGCGCCACACTTGCCTTTGGAGCCTCACCGGGAGAGGTTGGGTCCGGTGAGGAAAACAGCTGGCTACATGTATGAGGACGAGTCATGATGACCTCGCCGGGAGAACTGAAGGCCATTGAGGGCACTGGGCAAGGTCGAGGGCAAAGGTAGGTGCCCCTTGGGCAATGCCCACCGGGCAGTACCAGGGACTGGGGCATGAGGTGGCGGGGTCTACAGGGGCGGAGGCTGAAGGTAGCGGGGCCGACTCTGAACGTAGTTGCTGGGTCGGAGAGGGTCCCGTTACCACTCTGCCCGCTGTCTGTGGGGTGGGGTGGTCCCCGCTGCCACTCTGCCCGTGATTGGTGTTGGGAGGGAGGGGGACAGCACTGCCTCTCTGCATGGACAGTGGGGGTAGGGAGGGGGTCTCGCTGCCTCTCTGCATGCACAGTGGGGTAGGGAGGGGGTTTCGCTGCCACTCTGCATGCACAGTGGGTTCGGGAGGGGTTCTCGCTGCCTCTCTGCATGGACAGTGGGGGTAGGGAGGGGGGCATCACTGCCTCTCTGCATGCACAGTGGGGTAGGGAGGGGGTCTCGCTGCCACTCTGCATGCACAGTGGGGTAGGGAGCGGGTTTCGCTGCCTCTCTGCATGCACAGTGGGGTAGGGAGGGGGTTTCGCTGCCTCTCTGCATGGACAGTGGGGTAGGGAGGGGGGTCTCGCTGCCTCTCTGCATGCACAGTGGGGTAGGGAGGGGGTTTCGCTGCCTCTCTGCATGGACAGTGGGGGTAGGGAGGGGGTCTCGCTGCCTCTCTGCATGCACAGTGGGGTTGGGAGGGGGTTTCGCTGCCTCTCTGCATGCACAGTGGGTTAGGGAGGGGTTCTCGCTGCCTCTCTGCATGGACAGTGGGGGTAGGGAGGGGGTTTCGCTGCCTATCTGCATGCACAGTGGGGTAGGAAGGGTTCTCGCTGCCTCTCTGCATGCGCAGTGGGTTAAGGAGACGTGCCCTGCTGACACTCTGCATGCAATTGGTGTGGGGGAAGGGGCGGTGATTGGTCCAGGTGGTGGGGAGGGTGCTGGGTCTATATCTGGTCGGGGGCTGCTCAGAAAGAGCTGAGCACCCCCGGACTACCTGGGGGCAGTTGCTGTGTTGAAGCGAGCTGCAGCAGCAGAGAGCTGACAGCTGTCTCTCTCAGACCAGGCAGCTCACTGCTGGCTGCAATTGCGCATTTGCAACCAGATAGGTTTGCGAGGTGGTCGGTATCCCAGCCAGCGCTGTGAGAGCTGCAAGTGATGGGGCCACTGCTGTGGGTGGCCTAACAGCCATCGAGTTTTAACAGCACGAAATGAGGCCATTCGGCCATTTTGTCTGAACTGGTCATCAAACACCTATCCAATCCAATCCCATTTTCCAGCACTCGATCCACAGCCTTGTCAAAGAGTTTACAGAATGGAAACAGGCCCTTCAGCCCATCGTATCCATGCTGCCCTTTCTTTTTAAACCCCTAAACTAATCCCAATTGCCCACATTTGCCCCATATCCCTCTATACCCATCGTGCCCATTTAACTATCTAAACGCTTTTTTTTAAAAAAAAAGTGTACCTGCCTCTGCTACTGCCTCTGGCAGCTCGTTCCAGACACTCACCACCCTCTGTGTGAAAACATTGCCCCTCTGGACACTTTTGTATTTTTCCCCTCTCACCTTAAATCTATGCCGTCTAGTTTTAGACTCCCCTACCTTTGGGAAAAGATATAGAATATCGAGCTGATCTGTGCCCCTCATTATTTTATAGACCTCTATAAGTTAACCCCTCAGCCTCCTACGCTCCAGGGGAAAAAGTCCCAGTCTATTCAGCCTCTCCTTATAACTCAATCCATCAAGTCCCAGTAGCATCCTAGTAAATATTTTCTGCACTCTTTCAAGTTTAATAATTATATGCTCTGGCGTTTGAGTTGCTGATCTAAATGCCTCTTGTGGTTGTTCCCGCTTGTACCATCCTTTCACGCCGTGAGCTGCAGATCCCAGCATCCTGTGGATGGAAACATTTTCCCTCAAATCCACACAAAAATCTGTCCTTTACCTTAAATCCACGCCCCTCTGGTTATTGACACCTCTACTGAAGGGAAAAGGTTTCTTCCTATCCGTGTGCCACATAATTTTGTTCATATCACTCAGTCCCCCACCCCCCCGCCCCCACCTGAAAGCATTCCTCACCACCACCCACTACACCCACTCCACCTCCAGCCGTCTCTGCTCCAAGGTAAAAAACCCAGCCTCACCAGCCTCTCCTCATAGCTGAAACTCTCCAGCCCAGGCAGCATCCTGGTGAATCTCCTCTCCACCGTCTCCAGTGTAATCACATCCTTCCTGTAGTGTGATGACCAGAGCTGTGCACAGTTCTCTTGCTCTGGTCTAACCAGCATTTTATACACTTCCATCATCACCTCCCAGCTCTTATATTCTATGCTGCGGCTGCTAAAGGCAAGTATCCTACATGTCGTCTTAACCACCTCATCTACCTGTCTAGCTGCTTTTAAGGATCCACATATCTGCACCCCAAATTCATTCTGGTCCTCTGCACTTCCTCAGACTCGACCGGACATGGTACATTTCCTTGCCCGGATAGTCGTCCCAAATGCATGGCCTCACATTCGTCAGGTGTAAATTACATTTGCCCATTTGCCCAGCCTTTCAGTTTCCTCAGCACGGTGGCACAGTGGTTAGCACTGCTGCCCCACAGCGCCAGGGACGTGTGTTCCATTTCTGGCTTGGACCACATCTGTGTGGAGTTTGCACATTCTCCCCGTGTCTGCATGGGTTTCCTCCGGGTGCCCCAGTTTCCGCCCACAGTCAGAAGACTTGTGGGTTAGGTGGATTGGCCAGGATATAATGGACTTAGTGTCAGGGAGAATTGCTTGGGTAAATGCATGGGGTTCAGGGGATATCGCCTGGGTGGGATTGTGCTCAATGCAGACTCGATGGGCTGAATGGCCTCCTTCTGCACTGTAGGATTCTATGATTCCTGTCATCTAAGGCTTTCCTCCTCAATATTTACCACACCACCAATTTTTGTATCATCTGCAAACTTACTGATCACACCTCACACATTCATGTCTCGACCATCAATGTACACTACAAACAGCAAGGGACCCAGCATCGGTCGCTGTGGAACCCCACTGAACACAGGCTTGCAGTCACAAAAACAACCTCCCACCATCACCCTCTGCCACTCAGCCATTTTGAATATAATTTACCAAATTGACCTGGTTCCACACGGAATCACTTCCTTGTTCAGTCTCCCATATTTGTCAAAAGCTTTTCTGAAGAACACGGAGACTGCATCGACTGCACTTCCCTCATCTCCTCATCCAGTCACCTCCTCAATATATTCCAGCGAATTGTTAGACATGATCTCCCCCTGTCAAAGGAATGCTGACTATTGTTCATAAATCCTTACCTCTCGAAGTGGAGATTAATTCTGTCCCTCAGATTGTTTTCCAATCATTTCCCTACTACGGATATGCTGATGGTGGTGTCCTGGCCGTGATCTTGGATATCTCCAGGGCACCTTGCAGGTTGGCAGTATGGCACAGTGGTTAGCACTGCTGCCTCACAGCATCAGGGATCCCATTTCAATTCCTGGGATTCCATCAGCACCAGTGAAGCTTCTTTTTAAAACTTTGTTCCATTCTCATATCTCGCCTGTTGGGATTTCTCCTATTACAAGAACGTGTGGTGTTCCTCTGGAAATAATCCACTGTGAGCAAGTCCAGTTTCTCGCAGCTCCCCAATGTCCACATTCAGCCTTGTAAATTCAGTCTCGATCACAGCCGTCCCGTGTACATCATCAACCTGCATAAGTTCATTGGTAAGGCCAGGGCACATCGTGCTGATGTTTCAGCTTGAGATGCGAAAGACTGATTTGATTTGAATTGATTTGGTTTATTATTTTCACATATAATAAATATGTGATCCAAGCCGGGAATCGAACTCAGGTCCCTGTGAGACAGCAGTGCGAACCATTGTGCCACCATGCTGCCGACTCAAGAACAGCTTCTTCTCTGCTGCCATCTGACGTTTTAATGGACCCACATCGCATTCAGATGATCTTATTCTACACCCGAGCTCTGAGTCCAACATTACATTCTGCACTCTGTCCTTCTCTATGTTCAGAGTTACAGTGTTACAGAGTTCAGTGTTGGGCCAGGGAGATGGTGTCTGTGGACCTGTTGGGGAGGTTGGTGAACTGTAGTGTATCCAGGCAATCTGGGAGGCCGGAATTGATTCATGCCATGACTAACCTTTTGATGCATTTCATAACATTGGATATACAGTGAAAAGTGTTGTTGCTTGAGTGCCATACAGACAAAGCATACTGTACATAGAGAAGGAGAGAGGGCAGAATATAATGTTGCAGTCATAGCTAGGATGTAGTAAAAGATCATCTTAATGCAATGTGGGTCCATTCAAACGTCAGATGGCAGCAGAGAAGCTGTTCCTGAGTCGGCAGCATGGTGGCACAATGGTTAGCGCTGCTGTCTCACAGGAACCTGAGTTCGATTCCCGGCTTGGATCACTGTCTGTGTGGAATTTGCACATTCCACCCGTATGCGCATGGGTTTGCTCCGGATGCTCCAGTTTTCCCCCGCAGTCCAAAATGTGCAGGTTAGGTTGATTGGCCATGTTAACTGCCCATTAGCGTCCTGGGATATGTATGTTTGGGGGATTAGCAGGGTACATATGCGGGATTTCGGGGATAGGGCCTGGGTGGGATTGTTGTCGGTGTAGACCCGATAGGTCAAATGGCCTCCTTCTGCACTGTAGTGATTCTATGATTCTATGAGTCGGTTGGTCCATGTCCTCACACAATTTTTATCTTTTTCTCCGATGGAACAAGTGGGAAAAGTTGACGTCCATGGTGCGCTATTCCTGAATTAGGCTGGTTGCTTTTGTGAGGCAACGGGAAGTTTGGACAGAGTTAATGAGTGGGAGGTTGGTTTGAGTGATGGACTGGTCTGCATTCATCAAGCTTTGAAGTTTCTCGCAGTCTTGGACAGAGCAGGAGCCATACCAAGCTAGAATGTTATTTATGGTGCATATGTAAAAGTTGGTGAGAGTCGCAGCTGACATGCCAAATGTCCCTAAACCTCTGAGAAAATAGAGGCGTTCGGAGACTTTTTTAATTATAGGGACGTCATGGAGGAACCAGGAAAGGTTTTTCGTGATGTGGACCCTAAAACGTGAAGCTCTCGACTATGTCAACTTCATCCCATTGATGTAGATAGGGGCATGTACTCCACTAGGCTTCCAGAAGTCGATTTGCTTTGTTGACATTGAGGAAGAGATTATTGTTGTCGCTCCAGTTCACCAGATTCTCTGTCTCTTCCTCCGACCCACTGCAGGTGTCATCAGCAAACTTGGAAATCGAGTTGGAGGGGAATTTGGCCACACAGTCACCAGTGTATAAGGAGTATAGTAAGGGGCTGAGGACGCAGCCTTACGGGGCACCGCTGTTCAGGATGATTGTGAAGGAGATGTTGTTGATTGTCCTCAATTTTTCTGTCTATGGATTAGGAAGTTCAGGATCCAATTGCAGAGGCAGGAGCCAAGCCCAGGGCCACGGAATTTGGAAATGAGTTTCGTAGGACTAATGGTGTTGCAGGCTGAGCTGTAGTTGATAAACACGAGTCTGTGTTCCAGGGTTCACTGTCGGGCCAGGGAGATGGCATTGTGGACCTGTTGTGGATGTCGGTGAACTGTCGTGGATCCAGGCAATCTGGGAAGCCGGAACTGATTCATGCCATGACTAACCTTTTGATGCATTTCATAATATTGGACATCAGAGTCACCGGACGATAGGCATTGAGGCAGCCTGCTTGGCTTTTCCTTTGGTACTGGCCTTTGTTTGAGTTTTACCTGGTGCATAGATTGGCAACCTTCCTGCCGAGAGAGGACAGATGCAGCTGCACTGGTCCAGTAGACCAACGTGGGACAGCAGTAATCGCACTGAGCATTATGGACGATAGCTATTCGCTGAACCTTGAAGCTTTCTCCCAGTCTTGAAAGCAAACACTGGAAGTTGTGTTCTGTGCCAATCGAGTGTGAGATTTCTATTGCTTCCTGTGTTGTGCTAACAGTGGCCACAATGCTGTGATCTCCTCTCCAGGGTACAGTTCTGTGTAAATACCATAGAGATTCCGTGCTGTCAAGGCATCAGGATCTCCCTCTGCCAATTGTTAGTATTGTCCAGAGGCAAGGGTCAAACCAGCCCTCTTTGGTACCAGCTCTGTTGCAGGGGTTGTCAGTAAACTGTCTGAGAGACGACAGATTACCATCTACAGGACTCCAGACTGGATTTTCTGTCAGGGTTTACTCCCTCATCCTTGGAGCTGAGTGAGGGTCAATGTTGTGGACTCTCCGGAAAGCTCTCTCCCAAATGTATACCACTGTGTTGCGACCATGGAGCAGCACGGTGACACAGTGGTTAGCACTGCTGATTCACAGCGTCAGGGAGCTGGGTTCAATTCCAGGCTTGGGTCACTGTCTGTGTGGAGTTTGGACCTTCTCCCCGTGTCTGTGTGGGTTTCCTCCGGATGCTCCACTTTCCTCTCACACTGCAAAAGACGTGCTGGTTTAAAAACAATAAGTGATTTTATGTGTATACATTCTTTTTTATTTCAACCCATCCTCAGTCCAAATGGTAACTTCTTTCCCTGAATCCTGTCTAATTTTATTCATTATTTCCCTTCCTGACAGTGAACATAATCACAATTGTGACACTGACGAGCAGAAACTGTGGTCTGTCCAAATGTGTGACTCGTTACCTGGTGGCCATGTCAGCGGGGGATCTGCTGGTCGTTATCCTCGACCTGATATTCAGACACATTCCCATTCTTTATTGGGAACAGTTTGATTTCCTGCGCAGGGTCCCCGTGTGTAACATCCACGCCGTCCTGCTTTATGCAGCCACTGACTGTTCTGTCTGGTTCACCGTCACTTTCACTTTTGATCGATTTGTGGCCATTTGCTGCCCCAGGCTGAAGAGTAAATATTGCAGTGAGAAATCGGCGGCTGTGGTTCTGGGAACAGTGACGGTGCTGAGCTGTTTAAAGAACATTTCCTGGTATTTTATGTTATTAAATGAATATCAGCTGGGGAACAACCCCTGGTTTTGTGATTTCACACAGGATGTGATGTTATCTCCGGTCTGGGGAACAATCGAGATCCTCCACAACATTCTAACCCCGTGTGTCCCGTTCGCCCTGATTCTGCTGCTCAACGTTTTCACCGTCAGACACATTTTAAGGAGCAGCAGAGCCCGCAGGAGACTCCGGACTCACAGCAGTGGGGAGAATCCCAGAGACCCAGAGATGGAGAGTCGCAGGAAATCCATCATTTTACTGTTTGTTATCTCAGCCAATTTCATCCTCTTATGGTCGACATTAATGGTTTATTCTATATGGAGTCGGATGTATTATTTGGGCTATGAGTCGGTATGGTTAGATTCCTATGTTCTGGAATTTGGTTTCATGTTGCAACTCACAAGTTGTTGTACAAACACTGCCATTTATGCTGTGACACAGACTCACTTCAGGCAGCAGCTAATAAATTTGCTGAAATATCCCCTTACTTCAATTCTTCAACTCATTAGACCCTGAGAGGAAACTACAACTACAAGACCCCTGACTCTTTCTATTGGACTTTCAAATATAAATAACAAACAGCCTCACAGAGACAGAGAGAGTGACAGATAAAGAGAGAGAGAGGGAAGTGAGAGCAAAACTGGGAGTGACAGAGAGACGAAGGTTGACAGAGAGAGGGAAGGGTACAAATACATGGAGCGTGACACAGTTTGAAAGAGTTTCTAACAGATACAGGGAGAGAAACAGAGAGAGCGAGAGGGAGAGAGAGAGAATGAACAGAGACAGATAGGGACTCTCCCAGAGCGAGAAAAACAGGGATAGAGATTTTGGGAAATGGGGAGGGATATGGACAGGGAATGAGAAAGGGATACAGATGGAAGAATGTAACGAGAGAGGGAGACTAAAACGGAAAGGGAGACAGAAAGAGAGGCAGAGAGAAAGAGAGACAGAGACAGAGAGCGTCAGCGAATTTGAAACAGTGAGACTGAATTAGTACAATGGACACAGCAAGCGCAAAAGACAGAGCGAGGTAGAGAGAGAGAGAAAGACAGAGAAATAAGAAAAGGGGGACAGAGAAGGAGAGGGAGGAGGAGAGTGAGACTGAGAGGGAGGAGGAGACACGGAGGAAGAGTGTAAAGAGGTGAATGAGGGAGATGCAGAGAGACAGTAAGAGACACAGAGAAACAGGCAGAGAGAGAGAGAGAGAGACAGAGAGTGAGATACAGAGAGAGGCATGCACAGAAAGACAGAAAGAGACAGACAGAGAGACATACTGAATGACTTTAACGATAACCATCAGGTGGAGTTATTGGAATATGAGCTCCCTGATTGAGACAGTTAATGCTGTCCAATCCGGGAGCCCTGCAGACGTCTATAATATGGTGTGTCTCGGTTACCGGAAGTCAGGGTGTGTACACTCTGGGTGTGGATGTGATGGACTGGTGGTTTTATCACTAGACTATTAATACAGAAACTCAGCTAAAGTTCTGTGCATCCGGGTTCGAATCCCGTCACAGCAGATGGTGGAATTTGAACAAATATATCTGGAATTCAGAATTAGCTGGTGACCATAAAAGCATTGTCGATTTTCGGAAAAACCCATCTGGTTCACCAATGTCCCAGGGAAGGAAATCTGTCGTCCTTACGTGGTCAGGACTAAATGTGACTCCAAGTGGTTGACACTTAATTGCCCTCTGAACACGGGCAACGAGGGATGGGCAATAAATGCTGGCCGGCCAGTGACACCCAAGTCCCAAGAGTGAATACAAATACTTTGTACTGGGAAATTTTAAACAAACGGTAAACTGTTTCTCACAGCTGGATAAATACCCAATCCCTCTGATCGAGCACCTAAACTCAAAGCTGGCAGGAGGATTCTTGTTTCCAATTATGAACTTATTCACGTGCACTTATACTGACAGCTCGATGAGGATTCCCAGCGATATTCAACAATTCATACTCAGAGGGAGTTTAATATTTATAAAGTGTCAAATGTAGGCTTACATTAACACTGCAATGAAGTTAATGCGAAAATCGCCTAGTCGCCACTCACTGGTGCCTGTTCGAGTAACACTGAGGGAGAATTTAGCATGGACACTGCACCTAACCAGCACGTCTTTCAGACAGTGGGAGGAAACCAGAGAAACCAGAGTAAACCCACGCAGATACAGAGAGAATGTGCAGACTCCGCACAGACAATGACCCAAGCCAGGAATTGAACCCAGATCTCTGGCGTTATGAGGCAGCAGCGCTAACCACTGTGACACCTCGTCTACGGTGATCGTTTGGGCAAAGAAATTCCAGAAGGACCTGCATGACGGTGCGGCCCATAATATTGGCCCATATCCAGCTGTGGGCTTTATTACTGTCCGCCTACCATTATTGATTGGAACACCTTCCAGGAGGCCGAGTCGTTCAGGTAGGTGCCTTGAGTTGGCTACGATTAACAGACACTTGTCATATTCCCAATGGAAGAGACGGTAATCATGAACTTTCTCAAAACTCTCCCAGTGGCAGCCAATAATATTCGGCTGTGGACGTAAGATTACCCATTCCTGAATGAATTGAAGCAGCGAGTGCTGATGGGGGAATCCAAATGGCCGTTACAGCCTGAATTGCACCCATATTGGAATGGCAGACAGCAGCTGACTGTGGAAGATGGCACACGCCTTTGGGGTTCAAGACCCTGAGCCAGGGTCACCATCCCATGGTGAACTTTACCATGGCCACCCAGGAGTGGCAAACTGAAGATCCTCCAAGTTGCCATGTCTGGTGGCGAGGTATGGATACGAATATTTGCCCGTGGGTCAGTGTTGACAATATCAACAAGGGCAGAAGTGCCACCAATTACTACTCTTCACACTTGGGAATGGCCAGGACATCCGTAGACGTGGCTGCACACGGAGAGTGCCGTTCCGTTCATGGGGTCTATGTTCCTGAAATGGTAGATGCTGATTCAAAATGGATGGCCGTACACAGGGTGAGTTACTCAAACACAAGGACAAGAGTGGAGAAACTTCACACCGCTTTCATGACACCCGAGATCTCGCAGGTGATAGTTTCTGAAAATGGACCACCCTTCATCAGTCAGGAATTTGTGCATTCGATGAAGTTGGACAGAATCTGACACGTTAGGGCAGTGTCATATTACCCATCATCCAACGGCCTGGCAGCAAGAGCGGCCCAAACAGTAAAAGCAGGTTCAAAATACCATCCCTCAGTCTCTTTGGACACCAAACCATCCAGATTTCATCTTCAATTACAGAATGACACCCTCCAACCTCCCCCCGACCTCCCCTCTTCAACAACTGGAATAGCCCCAGCAGAGTTGGTCATGGGAAGTTCACTCCGCCCAGTGTTAAGTCTGACTTTCTGATGGTGGGAGCTGACACCCAGTGCCGTTCCCACCAGCCGGGAGAGGCACCTAAAGGCAGGTGATAGGTTATTGGTAAAGAATCATGGCAATGGATCCACGTGGTTATGAGGCACGGTCGAGCCTGGAACAGGGCCAGTTTCCTATCAAGTCCGCTTGGGAGATACCATCCTATGGGAATGCTTCAATCATCTACAAGCCATGAAGCCCCAAGCCGTGCAGGAAAAAGCAATTCCCAGCAGACCGGGAACTTTGGAAAGAATACCAGGCTCTCCGGCTCCTGTTCCTCATCTCCGCCAGTGGGAACCTCGGAGTCTGAAATGGACACAGTGGGTTTAGCCTCTCGATCACATTCTCACCCGATAAAGGGAACTCGGGCCACACGCTCATGGTGGAAGAGGCGAGCTCCGGTCTGCTGAACCCCACTCACTTCCGAGGCTGAGCAGCAGGAACCGGACCCAGCATTGAAACTCCACAAAAGGCTTCCAAGGTGGCCTGCCCTCGGCGGTTACTCAGACCTAGAGGGGGAGGGGGTGCAGTGACTTCAATCAGGATCATGAGTTGGACACGGGCAAATATAAACTACCAAACTGAGGCCTGTGAAATGTGCCCACTCAGGGAGCTCCACAGAGTGCAAGCTGCAGAGAGTGAAGCACTGAGAGTTGGGGTAAGTGTGGGAGTTTAGGGAAGTGGGTGGAGAGGTATTGCTGTGTCTTGTGTCCCTTACTGCCCGGTCCCTTACGGCCAGGTCCAGGGCGGGGAGGTGTCCCCCAGACATTACAGTTCAGAAAGTGCCGTGAGCAGATGTGTTTATTGAGACTTTCAGAAGGCTTTCGACAAGGTCTCACATCGCAGACTGCCATGTAAAGTGAAAGCACATGGGATTACAGGCAATGTTTTGAGACGGATAGAAAGCTGGTTCACTGATAGAAAGCAAAGAGTTGGCAATAAATGGGCCTTTTTCTGATTAGCAGTCAGTGTCTAGTGGGGTTCTGCAGGAATCTGTGCACGGACCCCAACTGTTCACATTATATATTAATTATTCTGAAAATGGAACGAAATGTATCATCTCCAAATTTGCAGATGATAAAAGGTGGGTGAGGGTGAGCTATGAGAAACATGCAGACATGCTTCAGTGTGATTTGAACAGGCTCAATGTGTGGGCACGTGCAAAGCAGTTGCAGTAAAATGTGGGTAAATGTGAGGTTATCCACTTTAGCATCAATAATAGGAAGAAAGATTATTATTTGAATGGGTGTAAATTGAGAGAGGTGGATACTCAGCGAGACCTTGGTGTCTGTATGCATCAGTAAGTGAAAGTCAGCGCGCATGTACAACAGGCAGTAAAGAAGACAACTGTAATGCTGCCCTTCATAGGGATAAGATTGGAGTACAGGAAGAGAGATGTGTCACTGCAGCTGTACAGGGCATTGCTGAGGCCACACTTCGAGTATTGTGTGCAGTTTTGGTGTCCTTATCTGAGGAAGGATATCCTCGCTATCGAGGGAGTACAGCGAATGTTTACCAGGCTGATTCCTGGGATGGAAAGTCTGTGATATGAAGAGAGACTAAGACGGTTCGGGCTTTATTCATTGGAGTTCATTCGAGTGAAACATATAATATTGGAACAGGTTTAGACAGGGTAGATTCAGAAAGAATGTTCCTGATGCTCAGGGAGTTGAGGACTAGGGTTCATGGTTTGAGGATAAGCATCAACCTTTTAGAAAAGAGGTGAGGAGAAATTTCTCCACTCTGATGATCTATGGACTTCGCCGCCACAGAAAGTAGCTGAGGCCAAAACCTTTCGTGATTTCAGGAAGAAATTATGTATCGCTCTTGGGGCTAAAGTGATCACGGGATATGGGAGCAAGGGATGATCAGGATATTGAAGTTGATGATGATCCATGATCAAACTGAATGTCGGAGCTGGGTCGAAGGGCCGAATGGCCTGTTCCTGCTGTTCCTATATTTCAATGTTTCTATGATTGTGAAGCTGAGGTGAGTCTGTACACGGTGTGAATCTGAACATGATCCGAGTCCGAACCTTGTGTGAATCTGAACAGCGTCTCTGTCTGAACCTGGGTGGGTCTGAACCTGGTGCGGGGCCTCTCGACATGATTGCCAGTATTCCACTTGCCTTCCTAACTGCCGATTCAACCTGCAGGTTAACCTTTAGAGAATCTTGAACAAGGCCTCCCAAATTCCTTTGTGGATTTGATTTTCTAAGCATTTCCCCATTTCGAAAATAGTCTCTGCCTCCATTCCTCCTTCCAAAGAGCATAACCTCACACTTTTCCTCATTGTATTCCATCTGCCCCCTCTTTATCCACTGTCCTCACCTGTCGAAGTCCTTCTGCAGCCCTCCTCCTCCCCCTCCCCCCTCCCACTTCCGCAATACTCCCTGTCCCTCTGCATATCATTGCATCATCACCAAACTTAGCAGCAATGCCTTCATTTCATTTTTCCAAATTATTAATGTGTATTGTGAAAAGTTGTGGTCCCAGCACCGACCCCTGAGGCGCACCACTTGTCTCCGGCTGCCATCCTGAAAGAAGATCCCTTCATCCCTACTCTCTGCCTTCTGCCAGTCAGCCAATCCTCTATCCATGCCAGGATCTTACCCTCAACACCATTGGCACTTAACTTATATAACAGTCTCCTATGCTGCGCCTTATCAAAGAAAGATCACCACCAATGCCACCACAATTTCCTCAGCTATGTCTTTAAGAACCCTGGGGTGTAGTCCATCCGGTCCAGGTGATTTATCCACCCACAGACCTTTCAGTTTCCCCAGAACCTTCTCCTGAGTGATGGCCACTACACCCACCTGTGTCCCCCGACTCTCCTGGAGCTCTGGCATCCCACTGGTGTCTTCCACCGTGAAGACTGATGCAAACTATTCAGTTCCTCTGCCATTTCTTTGTTTCCTATTATTCCTTCTCCAGCCTCATTTTTCAGTGATCCAATGGGTATTTTTGCCTCTCTCTTAACTTATATTGGAAAACCTCCTCCTCTCCTCTTTTATAATACAAGCTTGCTTACACTCATATTTCATCTTCTCCCCTCTTATTGCTTTTTTAAGTTGTCCTCTGCTCGCTTTCAAAAGCATCCCAATCTTCTGCCTTCCCACTAATCCTTGCCACTAAGGATGCTTTCCCTTTTGTGTTTTTGCTGTCCTTGGCTTCCCCGTCAGCCATGGATTCCTCGTCCTCCCTGTGGCATGTTTCCTCCTCCTTGGGATGAATTTCTGTTGTGCCTTCCAAATAACTCTCAAGAACTCCTGTCATTGCCGTTCCACTGTCTTCCCTGCTCGGCTCCCTTTCCAATCAACTCTGGCCAGCTCCACCTTCATGTCCTTGTAGTTATCTTTATTTAATTCAAATACCTTTACATCTGATTCCAGGTTCTTCCTCTCAAACTGCAGGGTAAATTCTATCATATTGTGGTCACTCCTCCCTAAGGGTTCCTTCACCTTAAGTTCCCTCATCAAGTCTGCCTCATTACACTTCGCCAAATCCAGAATTGCCTGTTCTGTAGTAGGCTCTGTCACAAGCTGCTCCAAAAACCCTCTCTTAGACATTCCACAAATTCCTTTTCTTGGGATCCACGACCTACCTGAGTTTCCCAGTCCACCTTAGAATCTTAGAAACCTACATATTGAAGTCCCCCATGATTATTGTAACATTGCCTTTTCTATCTCCTGATGTATTTTCTGCCCCTCATTCTCTCACTATCCTCATCCCTACCCTCAGACTGTACTTTACCCTTTACCTCCGCCAATCAGACACGATGTTTACATTTGAAGGCCAGTTTCCAATGTTCAAAGTCTCTCTATTTTTCCCTTGCCTCCTTTTTCCCTTTTGCCTGTAATTCAGATTGATTTTATTATTTTGCTTGCTGTTCCTCCCTTTCCTTTTCTTTAGCCTGTAATTCAAATAGTTTTAATTATTTTTTATATTGAGTCACTTTCATTTGTAACTGAATTTCCAACGATTCTGACTGAGCTTCTAACAATTCCAAATGTTGTGTTATCGCCACAATTATCTCTCCTTTCTGTACTCTGTCAGGCAATGTCAACTGCAATGTGTTTCCAATTCCAAAAGCTTTGCTTTCGTCACTATCTGTCAGGTAACTTGCGTGACTTCCTCCACCCGCAGAAACTTCTGAGCCTCTGAACGAGACATTAATCCAAACCACACTCCCTATTTAAACTGGAATACAACACCTGAAAAGAAAACACAAATCTGCTCACCGCTCACTGTCTACGTTCACTAATCCCAAATCAATCAAGAAATACAGGTTTCCATCCCGGAGCCCCCAGTTGTTCTCAGTCAGGTTGGATACTCCCAGGTGTTCCATGAAGCTCGAGTGACCTGTAACTCTTTACCTTGAATCTGGCTAGAAGGAGCATGGGAGGTTTCACTTCAGGTGTGAGTGAACTGACCCACGAGGAACTCTTATTCAAAACAAAGTTGCATTAGGAATATTGTTGACATGTAATGTGAGACAATGAGCAAGAACTTTTAACAATTACAAACAAGAAACACAACAACCACAATAATGTACAACTCTGAAGGAAATATCTCTAGTGTGTTCCAACCAAAGCCAACATCCAATCCACAAAACCCTCCAAATCACCACAATACAGCAGAGGTTAATGCCGGATTATTACACGTGTCCAGCCTCCTGGGCCGAAGGCTCAAAATCCCTTGAGAAACTCAGCAGAGGTTGCAGTCGAGTCTGTTTCACAAAACACAGCCTTTTCAAAAGAGAAGGACAGGGAGAGGGAGAGAGATTGCTTCTGAGCTTGCTGCTAAACTGCTTCCCAAAACTAAACTAAAATACCAAAAAAAAACCACCACCTGACTGCCACAGCTTAGCTCCACCTCCATGTAAGCTGCATGATTTAAACAAAATTGCTGAAAGGTCCACTCACATGACAACATTAACACCCTCACTCTCAACTCAGCACTCCCCATTACCCCAACACTCTCTCTCTCACACCAACACTATCCTGTCACATCAACACACCCCCTCACCTCAACACACTCCCGCTCACCTCAATACTCCCCTTCCCCTCTCTACACAATCTCTAGCACACAGACATTACACCCTTTCTCCTCAACACTATCCGTCTCGCTTCTAAGTTCTCCCTCTCACATTTACATTGTCCCATAGAGGGTTAACATCAATTCCTCTCACCAGAACACGCGCTCTCAATTCAACACTCCCCCAATCAACACAACTCTCCCCCTCTCACCTTAACATGTTCCCCCAATCACATCAATCCTCCCGCTCACCTCTACATTACCCCACGCACCACAACACTACCCATCTCATCTCGACGCTCCTCACCTCAAGATCCCCAAGATATGAATTTCCCGTCCCACACCGCATGGGAGTCGGAGCAGATGGGCACAGACCGTGTCAAGATCCAATTACCTCTGGTGGGATTATCCGAATTTGGGGAGAGCGCGGGGCCAAATCCTACACTCTGTTTCACATCAACATTCTCCCTCTCTCATATCAGCTCTCTTCTCATCTCAGCACTCTGTCTCGCCTCAGCTCCCGCCATCTCATTTTAACTTTCCCCCTCACCTCAACAAACTCCCCCTCATCTCAACACACCGCCTCTCATCTCATCACTCTCCCCCTCACTTCCATAATAAACTTTCACTCCACACACAGCCCCCCTACTCCACACAACTCAAACATCCGCCAGTTGTCCCTGCCCTGGGTGTGTTTGCTGGGGAAATTGCAGATGGAGTTTTATCTTGTGTTTCCCCGATGCTACACCTGTCCCTGCAGATGCAGAAATAACCTGATTCTTATTGGAACCAGGTATTTAGGAACAGCAGTGACCGCACTCTCCTTTCACAACCTGCACAGATACATTACTGAATTGCTCTGATTGTCAATGCACATCCAGGTGCATGGCTAACCTCATCCCTACTGCCTTTACCTTCCAGGTGTATCACCAACTTCATTCCTATTACCAACTGACAAACAGATACATCACTGACCTCACTCTTATTGTCGCTACTGATTCCACGTTATTACAAAACGAATAAAGGCAACACAGCAGCAGCGTCACACAAACTGGCTCAAAAACCTTCAGCTCCTTCAATCATTCTGATCCTGGGCTGATCTCAACAACATAAAGTTTGAATGCAGAATGTAAGTTTGTTCCTCCACGAATACACTTGGTTTAAATAATTGCGGAACAGAGCATCTATTTCAGGTCAAGCAGAGGTGGCAGTGTGGGAGCATGGTGCTAAATATCAGAATTATCTGTATCAATATCTGACTGCTCAGAGACAGGAATTAAAATAAATATATTCACTGCACGTGAAACATGTATAAAATGATATGCATTAAAAAGTTACTGCTGGTGTTCAGTGACTGGAACTAATGTTATTCACCTTGAGATCTCTATAAATGTACCTCTTCTGTTCTGTGGAGAAACGGATTTCGAAATGTTTTTCAATTAGATTGTATAAGATCTCCACATGCATTTTCACAAATTCCCTCAATAAATCCCCAGCTGAATTTAACAAGGCAATCCCCACCAATTGAATTCTGGTTTTCACTCTGCGTGAGATGTCAGCACCACCGGGAATGTCACCCCGCTTGGTTAACGCTGACACACAGACTCACTGTTACTGGGAGATATTGCAAAGTGTTCTTGTGTTGGATCGGGTCATCTCACTGTCCCAATACTGCAAACAATCACAATATGGAACGGGTTCTCACTTCTACACAGGACAATTATTCCCCATTTGGCATTGATTGCAACCAGTTGATCAATCTGATTTACTTTACTGGGGCAGTTTTCACCTGGCCTTCATCAATCGAGAGATTGAGTTTAGGAGTCCGGGGATAATGATGCAGCTATATAAGACCCTCGTCAGACCCCACTTGGAGTACTGTGCTCAGTTCTGGTCGCCTCATTACAGGAGGGACGTGGAAATTATTGAAAGGGTGCAGAGAAGATTGACAAGGATGTTGCCTGGATTGGTTGGCATGCCTCATGAGGATATGTTGAGAGAGCTCGGTCTTTTCTCCTTGGAGAGATGAAGGATGAGAGGTGACCTGATAGAGGTATAAAAGATGTTGAGTGGTATAGATCAGGTGGACTCACAGAGGCTTTTTCCCAGGGCTGAAATGGCTGCTACGAGAGGACACAGGTTAAAGGTGCTGGGGAATAGCTACAGAGGAGATGTGAGGGGTAGGTTTTGCACTCAGAGGGTGGTGGGTGAGTGGAATCGGCTGCCGCCAGTGGTGGTGGAGGCAAACTCGATGGTGTCTTTTAAGAGACTCCTGGATGAGTACATGGGACTTAATAGGATTGAGGGTTCTAGGTAAGCCTGTATATAAGCCGAGGTAGGTAGGGACATGACCGGCGCAACTTGTGGGCCGAAGGGCCTGTTTGTGCTGTAGCTTTTCTATGTTCTTTACAACAGAAAATGTTTGCAATTCATTCATTCGAATTCCCAAGTGTCTGAACTGTATTTAGGAAAGATCTGAAGGAGTATTTCACAAAACTATAACAACAAATTAACAGAAGACAGTTATTATGAAAGCACGTGTGGAAAATATCATTATCAGTGAGGCTGCCCTGGGATTACTTCATGGACAGTGATGGAAACGTGTTTGATACAGAAGATACACGTCCCTTTTATCAGCCTGTTTGAATTGGCAGTGCAGCAAGACCATACACTTTACCCAGTGCTGTCCCTATCCTTGGAAATGTTCAATGGAAGCACAATTTACAGGAACCCAATGGCAAATACAGAAACATGGTTCAGAATGGGGTTCGACACAGAGTAAACACCCTTTGCAGTCAACTATTCAATGGGACACTGCAGAGTGAGCTTTGCTCTGTCTGCAATCCCGTGTGTAACTGTTCTGGGAGGGTTTCAGAGGTCAGTATCAAGAGGAGATGTATCTGTATTGAACTTTTCTTTACCCATACATGGGATTTTTTTCTGGCAATATACAGGGAGAGCAGAACTATATGTATCTCTGTGTCCACCTGCGCTCGAGTTCCTGATAGGACAGTGTGGAGAGATTTTCTGTGGACCTTACCCTGTTCTGCTCTTGCTCAGGTCTTTAGTGTTTGGACAGTCTATGCAGACATTTTTTGTGCATCTCACCCTTGCGACCCCTTCACTGGAGTTCTTGGTGAAACAGTGTGATGGGAGGTTTCTGGAAATCTCAGCCTGAGCTGCATCTGAACTCTCACTAGTTGCATCTGTCTTTGGAGAGTTTGATGGGGACATTATAGAGGGAGATTTATTCTACATTTAACGACGTACTGTCCCTATCCTGGGTATCCTGGGAGTGCTTGATGAGGACACTGGAGAGAGAGGTTTATTATGTATCTACCCCCCCACCCCGGCCAATGCTGTAGCCGTTCTGGGTGGTGCAGAGGGAATTTTACCGTGTGAATGTTTGATGGGCACAGTCTTAAATTTACTCTGTGTCTATCCCCATGCTGTACACGTCCTGGGAGTGTTTGATGGGGACATTGATGAGGGAAATTTACTTTGTATCTAACCCCGTCCAGTACCTGTCCTGTACGTTGCCCGTCTCCCAAGTTAGCATGGCTAATCCAACTAACTCCCACATCTTTGGAGTGTGGGAGGAAATGAGAGCACACAGAGGATTCCCACGCAGACAGGGGAGAACGTGCGCACTCCACACAGAGAGTGACCCGAGGCTGGAATCAAACCCGGGTCTTTGGCGCCATGAGGCAGCAGCGCCAACCAGTGTGTTACAGAACCTCACCCACACCACAAAATTCCCTTCTCACCTCCACACTCCCACTGTCACCTCCACACTCCCACTGTCACCTCAACACTCCCCCTCTCGCCTCCACGCTCCCCCCCGCTCGCCTCCGCGCTCCCCCCCGCTCGCCTCCGCGCTCCCCCCCTCTCGCCTCCGCGCTCCCCCCCTCTCGCCTCCGCGCTCCCCCCTCTCGCCGCAGCGCTCCCCCCCTCTCCCCCTCTCGCCTCAACGCTCTCCCCCTCTCGCCACAACGCTCTCCCCCTCTCGCCTCAGCGCTCCCCCCCTCTCGCCTCCGCGCTCCCCCCCCTCTCGCCTCAGCGCTCCCCCCCTCTCGCCTCAACGCTCTCCCCCTCTCGCCTCAACGCTCTCCCCCTCTCGCCTCAACCCTCTCCCCCTCTCGCCTCAACCCTCTCCCCCTCTCGCCTCAGCGCTCTCCCCCTCTCGCCTCAGCGCTCTCCCCCTCTCGCCTCAGCGCTCCCCCCCTCTCGCCTCAGCGCTCCCCCCCTCTCGCCTCAGCGCTCCCCCCCTCTCGCCTCAGCGCTCCCCCCCTCTCGCCTCAGCGCTCCCCCCCTCTCGCCTCAGCGCTCCCCCCCTCTCGCCTCAGCGCTCCCCCCCTCTCGCCTCAGCGCTCCCCCCCCTCTCGCCTCAACGCTCTCCCCCTCTCGCCTCAGCGCTCTCCCCCTCTCGCCTCAGCGCTCCCCCCCTCTCGCCTCAGCGCTCCCCCCCTCTCGCCTCAACGCTCTCCCCCTCTCGCCTCAACGCTCTCCCCCTCTCGCCTCAACGCTCTCCCCCTCTCGCCTCAACGCTCTCCCCCTCTCGCCTCAACGCTCTCCCACTCTCGCCTCAACGCTCTCCCCCTCTCGCCTCAACGCTCTCCCCCTCTCGCCTCAACGCTCTCCCCCTCTCGTCTCAACGCTCTCCACCTCTCGCCTCAACGCTCTCCCCCTCTCGCCTCAACGCTCCCCCCTCTCGCCTCAACGCTCCCCCCCTCTCGCCTGAACGCTCTCCACCTCTCGCCTCAACGCTCTCCCCCTCTCGCCTCAACGCTCTCCCCCTCTCGCCTCAACGCTCTCCCCCTCTCGCCTCAACGCTCTCCCCCTCTCGCCTCAACGCTCTCCCCCTCTCGCCTCAACGCTCTCCCCCTCTCGCCTCAACGCTCTCCACCTCTCGCCTCAACGCTCTCCCCCTCTCGCCTCAACGCTCTCCCCCTCTCGCCTCAACGCTCTCCCCCTCTCGCCTCAACGCTCTCCCCCTCTCGCCTCAACGCTCTCCCCCTCTCGCCTCAACGCTCTCCCCCTCTCGCCTCAACGCTCTCCACCTCTCGTCTCAATGCTCCCCCCCTCTCGCCTCAACGCTCCCCCCTCTCGCCTCAGCGCTCCCCCCCTCTCGCCTCAACGCTCTCCCCCCTCTCGCCTCAACGCTCTACCCCCTCTCGCCTCAACGCTCTCCCCCTCTCGCCTCAACGCTCCCCCCCTCTCGCCTCAGCGCTCCCCCCCCCTCTCGCCTCAGCGCTCCCCCCCTCTCGCCTCAACGCTCTCCCCCTCTCGCCTCAACGCTCTCCCCCTCTCGCCTCAGCGCTCCCCCCTCTCGCCTCAGCGCTCCCCCCCTCTCGCCTCAGCGCTCCCCCCCTCTCGCCTCAGCGCTCCCCCCCTCTCGCCTCAGCGCTCCCCCCCTCTCGCCTCAACGCTCTCCCCCTCTCGCCTCAACGCTCTCCCCCTCTCGCCTCAACGCTCTCCCCCTCTCGCCTCAACGCTCTCCCCCTCTCGCCTCAACGCTCTCCCCCTCTCGCCTCAACGCTCTCCCCCTCTCGCCTCAACGCTCTCCCCCTCTCGCCTCAACGCTCTCCCCCTCTCGCCTCAACGCTCTCCCCCTCTCGCCTCAACACTCTCCCCCTCTCGCCTCAACGCTCTCCCCCTCTCGCCTCAACGCTCTCCCCCTCTCGCCTCAACGCTCTCCCCCTCTCGCCTCAACGCTCTCCACCTCTCGCCTCAACGCTCTCCACCTCTCGCCTCAACGCTCTCCCCCTCTCGCCTCAACGCTCTCCCCCTCTCGCCTCAACGCTCTTCGCCTCAACGCTCTCCCCCTCTCGCCTCAACGCTCTCCACCTCTCGCCTCAACGCTCCCCCCTCTCGCCTCAACGCTCCCCCCCTCTCGCCTCAACGCTCTCCCCCCTCTCGCCTCAACACTCTCCCCCTCTCGCCTCAACATCCACCCCTCTCGCCTCAACGCTCCCCCCCTCTCGCCTCAACGCTCTCCCCGTCTCGCCTCAACGCTCTCCCCCTCTCGCCTCAACGCTCTCCCCCTCTCGCCTCAACACTCTCACCCTCTCGCCTCAACACGCTCCCCCTCTCGTCTCAACGCTCCCCCCCTCTCACCTGTCCACACTGTCTATCTCACCCTCTGCTATACCTGCACTGGAGATTCGTGTTTGGACAGTGTAGAGGGAGACAGTTTGTGTATCTGGGCCTGTGCTGCATCTACAATGAGGGTATTTGATGGGAGTGTAGAGGCAGCTTATCCTTGTAAATGTCTGATGGGCGCAAGCTGACGGATATCGAGCCTGAAGGTTGCCTGACTAAGTTGAACCTTCACTTTAGCAGCCATGAGACCGCCTGGTCACACAGTTAAGATGGGGTGGGAGTGACACTGGACCTCTGTAGCTGACATTGGAGTGTTTGATGGGATGTTGCAGATGATGTTTGCTCCGTGTTTAAGGGCTGTCACCGTTCCCTCCGCACTCTGGCTGGCAGCGTGAGGGGACAGACTGACTTCACACCTAATCCCTGCAGTAAATATCCTGGGAGTGTTTGTTGGATCAGTGTGTATTGATATAACACCATGTTGTTCCCCTCTCATCTGAAAGCTCCCTCCTCACATCAACACACTCCCTCTCACCTCAGTAACCGCCTCTCACCTCAACTCCCACCGTCCACAGCAACACCCCTCACCTCAACACTGAACCTCTCACCTCAAAATTCCCCTTCACCTCAACACTCTCTCTCTCACCCCACTCACATCAAAAATAGGATTGACCTTGTGAGTTCCTTCAATCTTTCTGATTCTAGGCTGCCATCAACAGCATAACGTTTCACTGTGCACCGTCCGTCTGTTCCTCCAGAACAAAGAACAATACAGCACAGGAACAGGCCCTTCGGCCCTCCAAGCCCGTGCCACTCCCTGGTCCAAACTAGACCATTCTTTTGTATCCCTCCATTCCCACTCCGTTCATGTGGCTGTCTAGATAAGTCTTCAACGTTCCCAGTGTGTCCGCCTTCACCACCTTGCCTGGCAGCGCATTAGAGGCCCCCAGCACCCTCTGTGTAAAATATGTCCTTCTGATATCTGTGTTAAACCTCCCCCCCCCTTCACATTGAACCTATGACCCCTCGTGAACATCACCACCGACCTGGGGAAAAGCTTCCCACCGTTCACCCTATCTATGCCTTTCATAATTTTATACACCTCTATTAAGTCTCCCCTCATCCTCCGTCTTTCCAGGGAGAACAACCCCAGTTTACCCAATCTCTCCTCATAACTAAGCCCCTCCATACCAGGCAACATCCTGGTAAACCTCCTCTGTACTCTCTCCAAAGCCTCCAGTAGTGTGGCGACCAGAATTGGACACAGTAATCCAAATGCGGCCGAACCAACGTTCTATACATCTGCAACATCAGACCCCAACTTTTATACTCTATGCCCCGTCCTATAAAAGCAAGCATGCCATGTGCCTTCTTCACCACCTTCTCCACCTGTGACGTCACCTTCAAGGATCTGTGGACTTGCACACCCAGGTCCCTCTGCGTGTCTACACCCTTTATGGTTCTGCCATTTATGTATAGCTCCTCCCTACATTATTTCTACCAAAATGCATCACTTCATATTTATCAGGATTGAACCCAATCTGCCATTTCTTTGCCCAAATTTCCAGCCTATCTATATCCTTCTGTAGCCTCTGACAATGCACCTCACTTTCTGCAAGTCCTGCCAATTTTGTGTCGTCCGCAAACTTACTGATCACCCCAGTTACACCTTCTTCCAGATCGTTTGCATAAATCACAAACAGCAGAGGTCCCAATACAGAGCCCTGCGGAACTCCACTAGTCACAGGCCTCCAGCCGGAAAAAGACCATTCCACTACCACCCTCTGTCTTCTGTGACCAAGCTAGTTCTCCACCCATCTAGCCACCTCCCCCTTTATCCCATGAGATCCAACCTTTTTCACCAGCCTACCATGAGGGACTTTGTCAAACGCTTTACTAAAGTCCATATAGACGACATCCACGGCCCTTCCCTCGTCAACCATTCTGGTCACTTCTTCAAAAAACTCCACCAGGTTAGTGAGGCATGACCTCCCTCTCACAAAACCATGCTGACTATCGTTAATGAGTTTATTCCTTTCTAAATGCGCATACATCCTATCTCTAAGAATCTTCAACAACTTGCCCACCACGGACGTCAAGCTCACCGGCCTATAATTTCCCAGGTTATTCTTCCTACCCTTCTTAAATAACGGGACCACATTAGCTATCCTCCAATCCTCTGGGACCTCACCTGCGTCCAGTGACGAGACAAAGCTTTGCGTCAGAGGCCCAGCGATTTCATCTCTCGTCTCCCTGAGCAGCCTTGGATAGATTCCATCAGGCCCTGGGGATTTGGCAGTCTTTATATTCTCTAACAAACCTAACACTTCCTCCCTTGTAATGGAGATTTTCTCCAACGGTTCAACACTCCCCTCCGAGACACTCCCAGTCAACACATCCCTCTCCTTTGTGAATACCGACGCAAAGTATTCATTTAGGATCTCCCCTACTTCTTTGGGCTCCAAGCATAATTCCCCACTTTTGTCCCTGAGAGGTCCGATTTTTTCCCTGACAACCCGTTTGTTCCTAACGTATGAATAAAATGCCTTGGGATTCTCCTTAATCCTGTCTGCCAAGGACATTTCGTGACCCCTTTTTGCCCTTCGAATTCCCCATTTCAGTTCCTTGCTACTTTCTTTGTACTCCTCCAGAGCTCCCTCTGTTTTTAGCTGCCTGGACCTAACATATGCCTCTCTTTTCTTTTTGACCAGTCCCTCAATTTCCCTGGTTATCCACGGTTCTCGAATCCTATCCTTCTTTTTTACAGGCACATGCCTGTCCTGTAGCCCTAACAACTGTCCCTTAAAATACTCCCACATGCCAGATGTGGATTTACCCTCAAAGAGCCTCTCCCAATCAAGAGCTGCCAATTTCTGCCTAATCCCACGAACGTTAGCCTTCCCCCAATCCAACACCTTACCCTTGGGACACCACTCATCCTTTCCCATCACTATCCTAAAGCTAATAGAATTGTGGTCACGATTTGCTACATGTTCCCCTACCGAAACTTTGAAGACCTGACCGGGCTCATTCCCCAGTACTAGGTCCAGTATAGCCCCCTCTCTAGTCGGGCTATCTGCATATTGTTCCAAAGAACCCTCCTGTACGCATTTTACAAATTCCTCCCCATTTCAGAGTCCCAGCTCTCAGCGATTTCCACTCTATACCAGGGAAATTGAAGTCTCCCACTACAACAACCCTATTTTTCCTGCACCTATCCAGTATCTCCTGACATATCCGTTCTTCCACTTCCCTCGGGTTGTTAGGGGGCCTGTAGTATAGCCCCAACATAGTGACTGCGCCCTTCATGTTTCTAAGCTCCACCCAGAGTGACTCGTTACACGACCCCTCTGAATTGTCCTCCCTCTGCACCGCTGTAATATGCTCTCCAACTAATACTGCTACTCCCCCACCTCTTTTGGCCCCTCCTCTGTCTCGCCTAAAACACTTGTACCCCGGAATATTCAGCTGCCAGTCCTGTCCCTCTTTCAACCAAGTCTCTGTCACGGCAACCACATCCAAATCCCTCGTGAGCATTAAGGCCCTAAGTTCGTCTGTCTTACCTGCTACGCTCCTTGCATTGAAGTATAAGCACTCCAGACCTCCAGGCTCAGTGAGGTCGTCCTCCCCCAGAGTGCTCTTCTTCTTTGCCAGCTTTGTCCCAGTCCCAAGCTCGTCCCCAGCCTCTACACTTGTAGACCTAATATTTTGATCCCCACCCGTCTGCCATACTAGTTTAAACCCCCCCGAACTGCACTAGCAAAACTCCCAGCCAGGATATTCGTGCCCTTTCAACATAGTTGTGACCCGTCCTTCTTGTACAGGTTCCATCCTCTCCTGAAAACTTCCCATTGATCTAGGAAAATGAAGACCTCCCTCCTGAACCAGTCCTTTAGCCAAGCATTCAATTGTACTAACTCCCTATTCTTAGCCTCACTGGCACCAGGCATCGGGAGCAGCCCGAAGATGGCCACCCTGGAGGCCCTACTTTTTAGTCCATTTCCCAACTCCCTGAATTGCTCTCGTAGGATCCCCCTGCTCTTCCTATCTACGTCATTTGCATCAATGTGTACAATGATATCCGTTTCTTTATCTTCCCCTTTTAAGATGCCTCCTATCCGCTCGGTGACATCCATTTCCCCAGCACCAGGTAGGCAGACTACCATCCTGGAGTCCCGTTCGCAACCACAGAATCGCCTGTCTGTGCCTCTAACCGACGCATCCCCCACCACTATTGCTCTCCTAACCCCTCTCTTTCCTTTCCAGGCCACAGAACCTGACTCTGTGCCAGTGACCTGGTCAGAAATACCCGAGTGTTAAATAATTTCTGAATAGGGCACGAATATCCTGAATAGGGGCGGCACGGTAGCACAGTGGGGGGCGGCATGGTAGCACAGTGGTTAGCACTGCTGCTTCACAGCTCCAGGGTTCGATTCCCGGCTCAGGTCACTGTCTGTGTGGAGTTTGCACATTCTCTTCGTGTCTGCGTGGGTTTCCTCCGGGTGCTCCGGTTTCCTCCCACAGTCCAAAGATGTGCGGGTTAGGTTGATTGGCCATGCTAAAAATTGCCCTTAGTGTCCTGAGATGCGTAGGTTAGAGGGATTAGCGGTTAAAGATGTGGGGATATGGGGGTAGGGCCTGGGTGGGATTGTGGTCGGTGCAGACTCGATGGGCCGAATGGCCTCTTTCTGTACTGTAGGGTTTCTATGATTTCTATGATTTCTATAGCATCTATTTCAGGTCAGGGAAAGGTAGCGGCGTTGAAGCATGATGCTAAATACCAGCATTAACTATACCAATGTCTGATTTCTCCATGTCCCGTGTTATATTGAATTGGATGAGAATTTAGGAGGCATGGTTAGTAAGTTTGGAGATGACATCAGAATTGGTGGCATAGTGGACAGTGAAGGTTATCTCCGATTGCAATCGGATCTTGATCAATTGGGCCAGCGGGTTGACAAATGGCAGATGAAGTTTAATTTAGATAAATGCAAGGTGATGCATTTTGGTTGATCGAATCAGGGCAGGATTTACTGAGTTAATGGTAGAGCGTTGGGGAGAGTTACAGAACAAAGAAATCGAGAGCGGGGGTGAGGGAAAAACAGACATTGACAGCAAAACAGAGGTGTGGGTTGAAGTGAGGAGGTGGGATGAGACACAGGTTCTGGGGGGTGTCCAGTGTGGGGTCAGTGCCCAGCTCCCTGTCTCTGGAGAAAAGCCTCAGTCACAGCCCTCTGGGATTCCCAATTTACAGAAATAAACAACTAAATAAACAAATAAATAAATGTTGGGAGGCTGATTTTAAAAAGTCTCCAAGGAATGGACACAGCTTGTTCCCAGTTTAAAGAGGGGAGTTTATCTCTTTCTGTGACTGAGATGTTGTCCATTCAGACTCGGAATATACGTGGCGTTCAGCGTCTGGGTGGGAGGATTACACCAGGCATGAAGCTGGGAGAATTAAATTTCTCCCCTTTGTCCCGTCCGGATATCGTCAAATTATTGCCCATGGGATCTGGCTGTGCATCAATAACCAGCTGCCTTTCCTGAACTCCAACTTGTAAACACGCAAATTTAAAATGGAACTGACTGTAAAACATGTGAGGGATGAGGGAGGGAAACGTTCCCAATTCCAGAGTCCTGACTGTGTTTTTAGAAGGGGTGGTGCCAGGGGCAGGGGCTCAGGACAGGGGATTACTATCACTGCCTCTGTCACTCCAGCTTTCCGGGCTGGAGAGAATTGTTGTGTTTCACTGGAGTGGAGCGAATCCTGCTCTTTGCCCCAAGGTTGAATGCAGCCTCTGTGACTAGGCCACAATTCAAGCCCGAAATGCAGCAGAAACAGATGGAGAGAGAGACAGACAGAGTGAGGGGAGAAATGAGGGGGACATAAAACAGCTGGATGTGGTGGGTTAAACTGAGGCGGTTAGTGGGAGCAGGGCTTCAATGAGGGATAGACTCTGCATTTTAATTCTGAGGGCCCGTTGGGGCGTGTCTCAGTCTCTTTGCCTCTGCCTCCATCTCTGCCTGTTGCAGTCTCTTTGTCTCATTCTCTCTCTCTCTCTGTCGCTGCCTGTAAACATTTACTCAATTGTAAAATCTTTGCAAACTAGATGCCTGTCAGTTTCGACATTACAATCATGCAGGAATTGAGAGAGAGAGCTCCACTATGAGAAAGGCTGCACTGAAATTTAAAATTCCCATTATTTTTGGGATCTTCGTATGCACAGGGTGAAAACTCCACACAGAGTGACCAAAGGTGGGAATGGAACGTGATTCACTGGCGCTGTGAGGCAGCAGTGCGAACCATGTGGCACCGTGCCCTTGAACGAAATGGCTTGCTCGGCCATTTGGGAGGACAGCTGAGAGTCAGCCACGTTGCTGTGGCTCTGGAATGACATGTAGACCAGACCAGGTAAGGACGGCAGATTTCCTTCTCTATGGACATTACTGAAGCAGGGGGAGGGTGAATGGGTGCAGAGAGAAATGGAGAGTGAGAGGGAGTGAGAGTGACAGGGAGAAAGAGGGAGACAGCGAGTTCCAGGCTCCCACCACCCTCTGTGTAAAACAACTTGCCTCGGACAACTCCTTTAAACCTTCCCCCTCCACCTTAAACCTATTCCCCCGAGTAATTCACTCTTCCACCCTGCGAAAAAGCTTCTGACTATCCACTCTGTCCATGCCCCTCATAATCTTGTAGACTTCTATCAGGTCTCCCCTCAACCTCCGTCGTTCCAGTGAGAACAAACCAAGTTTCTCCAACCTCTCCTCATAGCTAATGCCCTCCATACCAGGCAACATTCAGAAAAAACTTTTCTGTACTCTCTCCAAAGCCTCCACATCCTTCTGTTAGTGTGGTGACCAGAATTGAACACTATATTCTACATGCGGCCTGACTAAGATTCTATAAATCTGCAACATGATTTGCCAATTTTTAAACTCAATGCCCCGGCCGATGAAGGCGACCATGCCGTATGCCTTCTTGACGACCTTCTCCACCTGCGTTGCCACACAGTGACCTGTGTACCTGTCAAATTCAACAATAAACTAAAATGTAAAAAAGACAAACAAATTCAACAACAACAAACCCAACATTGAAAACCACGAATAAATTCAACAACAACCCCAACATTGAAATCCCAAATGCCTTCTTGACTACCTTCTCCACCTGCGTTGCCACTTTCAGTGACCTGTGCACCTGTACACCCAGATCCCTCTGCCTTTCAATACTCTTAAGGGTTCTGCCATTTACTCTATATTTCCGATCTGTACTGGACCTTCCAAAATGCATTCCCTCACATTTGTCCGGATTAAACTCCATCTGCCACCTCTCTGCCCAAGTCTTCAACCAATCTATTGAAGATAGATCGCCCCCTGCAATCCCTCACCCGCATCCCCTCCCCGAGCCCCACCGCTTCCTCCACCTCTGCCCCACCCCCCCCACGCCTGCAAACCCTCCCCCATGCAACCGCTGCCCCGCAACGCCTTATTCCCTCCCCTACAACCCTTCTTCCGCAACCCCTTTCCCCAACCCCCGCAAACCCTCCCCACTCCAACCACTCTCCTGCCACCCCTGCCCCGCAACCCCTCACCCCCTGCCCCTCACTCCCACAACTACTCACCCCATCCCCCCAACACCTCGCCCGCTTCTCCGCAACCCCTCACTCCACAACCTCTCCACCCGCAACCCCTCACCCCCTGCCCCTCACCCCCATCCCCCGCAACTACTCACCCCATCCCCCCCAACACCTCGCCCGCTTCTCCGCAACCCCTCACTCCACAACCTCTCCACCCGCAACCCCTCACTGCCTGCCCCTCACCCCCATCCCCCGCAACTACTCACCCCAACCTCTCTCCCCCGCCCCCTCAATACCAATTGAGTCTAATCAATGTACTTGGACTATCAGCGACCATACCTTGTGTATTGATGTGTTTGTCCAGAAGCTTCTTCAATCAGAGAGTCCCTGCCTCCAGCAGCCACTCAGGCAGCGAGGTCCAGATTTCCAACACAGTCTGCTCAACATTCTGTCCCCACATCCCCTCTGAAACACACTCACCTTTAACCTCTGCCCTTTGGTCAAACCCAGACCAAGATGGCACTGGGCATGCGCTCTCCCCACATTGCCCCTCACAAAGATGGCACTGAACATGCGCTCTCCCCACATTGCCCCTCACAAAGATGGCACTGAACATGCGCTCTCCCCACATTGCCCCTCACAAAGATAGCACTGAACATGCGCTCTCCTCACATTGCTCCTCACAAAGATGGCGGCAGCACAGGCGCACAACCCCGCTGTAAACATGGCGGCGGTGAACTCGGGGCAGAAACGGGGAACAATACTGGGCTCCCGCTGGGTACAAACGGGGAACCGGCGATTTCATTCTCTGAGTTTCCGCTGTACACAAACCTGGTTATGAATCCTCTCCGCCCACCCGCCGGACCATCGCTCCCCCGAGCCGCCATTCCACTCACTGACATCATACCCATTGCCATCACGCACATTGCGCATGCTCCACTCCCAGCCCCGCCCCTCCCCTCATTCACTCCGATTGGTTGGAGGACCAGCCCCTCCCGCTCGGTCCTCCAGTCTCGCCCCCTTCTCCTCCTATTGGTCCGGAGCTGCCGTCAATCAGCCGGGCATTGTGACGGTGTGAGATGGTGGGCGGGGCCACAGCACCAGGTTAAAGGTCAACAGGTCTATTTGGCAGCACAAGACACGAGCTTTCGGAGCACTGCTCCTTGATCAGGGGAGTGGGAGATGTGTTCACAAACAGGGCCGACAGAGACACTAACTCAATTTACACAATAATGGTTGGAATGTGAGTCTTCGGGGAAGCGTTCTCCAAGGCTGCCTTCACCACACACGACAGCGCAGAGTCACTGCGCAGAGACTGATAGTCAAGTTCCACACACATGAGGACGGCCCCAACCGCCATCTTGGGTTCATGTCACACTATCTGGATGATCTGGATGAGGAAGTGGAGGGATGGGTTGGTAAGTTTGCCGACGACACGAAGGTTGGTGGGGTTGTGGATAGTCTGGAGGGATGTCAGAAGTTACAGAGGGACATAGATAGGATGCAAGACTGGGCGGACAAGTGGCAGATGGACTTCAACCCAGATAAATGCGTCGTGGTCCATTTTAGCAGGTCGAATGGGATGAAGGAGTACAATATTAAGGGAAAGACTCTTAGTACTGTAGAGGATCAGAAGGACCTTGGGGTCCGGGTCCATAGGACTCTAAAATTGGCCCTGCAGGTGGAGGAGGTGGTTAAGAAGGCGTATGGTGTGCTGGCCTTTATCAATCGAGGGATTGAGTTCAGGAGTCCGGGGATAATGATGCAGCTATATAAGACCCTCGTCAGACCCCACTTGGAGTACTGTGCTCAGTTCTGGTCGCCTCATTACACGAAGGATGTGGAAAAGATTGAAAGGGTGCAGAGGAGATTTACAAGGATGTTGCCTGGATTGAGTGGCATGCCTTATGAGGATAGGCTGAGGGAGCTCGGTCTTTTCTCCTTGGAGAGACGTAGGATGAGAGAAGACCTAATAGAGGTATATAAGATGTTGAGAGGCTTTTTCCCAGGGTGGAAATGGCTGCTATGAGAGGACACAGGTTTAAGTTGCTGGGGGGGGTAGGTACTGGGGAAATGTTAGGGGGAAGTTTTTCACACAGAGGGTGGTGGGTGAGTGGAATCGGCTGCCGTCAGTGGTGATGGAGGCAAACTCAATAGGGTCTTTTAAGAGACTCCTGGTTGAGTCCATGGGACTTAATAGGATGGAGGGTTATAGGTAGGCCTAAAAGGTAGGGTTATGTTCGGCAAAACTTGTGGGGCCGAAGGGCCTGTTTTGTGCTGTAGTTTTCTATGTTTCTATCTGTAACCCCCACGACTTGCCTGGCCTTGCAGAATCTCACTAACTGTCCTGTCTGGAGACAATACACATCTTTCACCGCTGCTTAACCCTCTCTCCACTCACATTGTCTGTACCTTTCAGACTTGCTTACCTGTAAAGACTCGCATTCCAACCGTTATAATGCACTGGCTAAAGCCAAACACAGTAAGAAGTTTAACAACACCAGGTTAAAGTCCAACAGGTTTATTTGGTAGCAAAAGCCACACAAGCTTTCGGAGCTCCAAGCCCCTTCTTCAGGTGAGTGGGAATTCTGTTCACAGACAGGGCAGATAAAGACACAGACTCAATTTACATGAATAATGGTTGGAATGCGAATACTTACAGCTAATCAAGTCTTTAAGATACAAAGAACGAGAGTGGAGAGAGCATTAAGACAGGCTAAAAAGATGAGTATTGTCTCCAGACAAGACCGCCAGTGAAACGTTGCAGGTCCAGGCAAGCTGTGGGGGTTACAAATAGTGTGACATGAACCCAATATCCCGGTTGAGACCGTCCTCGTGTGAGCGGAACTTGGCTATCGTTTTCTGCTCAGCGACTCTGCGCTGTCGTGTGTCGTGAAGGCCGCCTTGGAGAACGCTAACCTGAAGATCCAAGGCTGAATGCCCGTGACTGCTGAAGTGCATGAACATTAGGAGAGAAACAGTCAGTAACACAGGGTGCTGGGGGAGAGGGGTTACTGAATTACAGTGTGAGGGAGCTGCATTAACATCAGTACAGACACAGTCAGTAACACAGGGTGCTGGGGGGAGAGGGGTTACTGAATGACAGTGTGAGGGAGCTGGATTAACATCAGTACAGATACAGTCAGTAACACAGGGTGCTGGGGGAGAGGGGATACTGAGTGACAGTGTGAGGGAGCTGGTTTAACATCAGTGCCGATACAGTCAGTAACACAGGGTGCTGGGGGGAGAGGGGTTACTGAGTGACAATGTGTGGGAGCTGGATTAACATCATTAGAGACACAGTCAGTAACACAGGTGCTGGGGGAGAGGGGTGACTGGGTGACAGTGTGAGGGAGCTCTACTAACATCAGCAGAGATACAGTCAGTAACACAGGGTGCTGGGAAAAGGGGTTACTGAGTGACAGTGTGAGGGAGCTGGACTAACATCAGTACAGACACAGTCAGTAACACAGGGTGCTGGGGGAGAGGGGTTACTGAGTGACAGTGTGAGGGAGCTGGATTAACATTAGTACAGATACAGTCAGTAACACAGGGTGCTGGGGGAGAGGGGTTACAGAGTGCCAGTGTGAGGGAGCTGGATTAACATCAGTACAGATACAGTCAGGAACACAGGGTGCTGGCGGAGAGGGGTTACAGAGTGACAGTGTGAGGGAGCTGGATTAACATCAGTGAAGACACAGTCAGTAACACAGGGTGCTGGGGGAGAGGGGTTACTGAGTGACAGTGTGAGGGAGCTGGATTAACATCAGTACAGATACAGTCAGTAACACAGTGTGCTGGGGGCGAGGGGTTACTGAGTGACAGTGTGAGGGAGCTGGTTTAACATCAGTGCAGATACAGTCAGTAACACAGGGTGCTGGGGGGAGAGGGGTTGCTGAGTGACAGTGTGAGGGAGCTGGTTTAACATCAGTGCAGATACAGTCAGTAACACAGGGTGCTGGGGGGAGAGGGGTTGCTGAGTGACAGTGTGAGGGCGCTGGATTAACATCAATAGAGACACAGTCAGTAACACAGGTGCTGGGGGGAGAGGGGTGACTGAGTGACAGTGTGAGGGAGCTGGATTAACATTAGTACAGATACAGTCAGTAACACAGGGTGCTGGGGGAGAGGGGTTACTGAGTGACAGTGTGAGGGAGCTGGATTAACATCAGTACAGATACAGTCAGTAACACAGGGTGCTGGGGGAGAGGGGTTACTGAGTGACAGTGTGAGGGAGCTGGATTAACATCAGTACAGATACAGTCAGTAACACAGGGTGCTGGGGGAGAGGGGTTACTGAGTGACAGTGTGAGGGAGCTGGATTAACATCAGTACAGATACAGTCAGTAAGACAGGGGCTGGAGTAGGGGGGCGACTGAGTGTCAGTGTGAGGGAGCTGGATTAACATCAGTAGAGATACAGTCAGTAACACAGGGTGCTGGGGAAGAGGGGTTACTGAGTGACAGTGTGAGGGAGCTGGATTAACATCAGTACAGACACAGTCAGTAACACAGTGTGCTGGGGGGAGAGGGGCTACAGAGTGACAGTGTGAGGGAGCTGGATTAACATCAGTACAGATACAGTCAGTAACACAGGGTGCTGGGGGAGAGGGGTTACTGAGTGACAGTGTGAGGGACCTGGATTAACATCAGTACAGATACAGTCAGTAACACAGGGTGCTGGGGGAGAGGGGTTACTCAGTGACAGTGTGAGGGAGCTGGATTAACATCAGTACAGATACAGTCAGTAACACAGGGTGCTGGGGGAGAGGGGTTACTCAGTGACAGTGTGAGGGAGCTGGATTAACATCAGTACAGATACAGTCAGTAACACAGGGTGCTGGGGGAGAGGGGTTACTCAGTGACAGTGTGAGGGAGCTGGATTAACATCAGTACAGATACAGTCAGTAACACAGGGTGCTGGGGGAGAGGGGTTACTGAGTGACAGTGTGAGGGAGCTGGATTAACATCAGTACAGATACAGTCAGTAACACAGGGTGCTGGGGGGAGAGGGGCTACAGAGTGACAGTGTGAGGGAGCTGGATTAACATCAGTACAGATACAGTCAGTAACACAGGGTGCTGGGGGAGAGGGGTTACTCAGTGACAGTGTGAGGGAGCTGGATTAACATCAGTACAGATACAGTCAGTAACACAGGTTGCTGGGGGGAGAGGGGTTACTGAGTGACAGTGTGAGGGAGCTGGATTAACATCAGTACAGATACAGTCAGTAACACAGGGTGCTGGGGGGAGAGGGGCTACAGAGTGACAGTGTGAGGGAGCTGGATTAACATCAGTACAGATACAGTCAGTAACACAGGGTGCTGGGGGAGAGGGGTTACTGAGTGGCAGTGTGAGGGAGCTGGATTAACATCAGTACAGACACAGTCAGTAACACAGGGTGCTGGGGGAGAGGGGTTACTGAGTGACAGTGTGAGGGAGCTGTATTAACATCAGTATAGATACAGTCAGTAACACAGGGTGCTGGGGGAGAGGGGTTACTGAGTGACAATGTGAGGGAGCTGGATTAACATCAGTGCAGATACAGTCAGTAACACAGGGGTCTGGGGGAGATGGGTTACTGAGTGACAGTGTGAGGGAGCTGCATTAACATCAGTACAGATACAGTCAGTAACACAGGGTGCTGGGGAAGAGGGTTACTCAATGACAGTGTGAGGGAGCTGGATTGACATCAGTCGAGATACAGTCAGGAACACAGGGTGCTGGGGGAGAGGGATTACTCAGTCACAGTGTGAGGGATCTGGATTAACATCAGTGCAGATTCAGTCAGTAACACAGGGTGCTGGGGGAGAGGGGATACTGAGTGACAGTGTGAGGGAGCTGGATTAACATCAGTACAGACACAGTCAGTAACACAGGGTGCTGGGGGAGAGGGGATACTGAGTGACAGTGTGAGGGAGCTGGTTTAACATCAGTGCAGATACAGTCAGCAACACAGGGTGCTGGGGGGAGAGGGGTTACTGAGTGACAATGTGTTGGAGCTGGATTAACATCATTAGAGACACAGTCAGTAACACAGGTGCTGGGGGGAGCGGGGTGACTGAGTGACAGTGTGAGGGAGCTGTACTAACATCAGTAGAGATACAGTCAGTAACACAGGGTGCTGGGAAAAGGGGTTACTGAGTGACAATGTGAGGGAGCTGGACTAACATCAGTCAAGATACAGTCAGTAACATAGGGTGCTGGGGGGAGGGGTTACTGAGTGACAGTGTGAGGGAGCTGCATTAACATCAGTACAGATACAGTCAGTAACACAGGGTGCTGGGGAAGAGGGTTACTCAATGACAGTGTGAGGGAGCTGGATTGACATCAGTCGAGATACAGTCAGGAACACAGGGTGCTGGGGAAGAGGGATTACTCAGTCACAGTGTGAGGGATCTGGATTAACATCAGTGCAGATTCAGTCAGTAACACAGGGTGCTGGGGGAGAGGGGATACTGAGTGACAGTGTGAGGGAGCTGGATTAACATCAGTACAGACACAGTCAGTAACACAGGGTGCTGGGGGAGAGGGGTTACTGAGTGACAGTGTGAGGGAGCTGGATTAACATCAGTACAGACACAGTCAGTAACACAGGGTGTTGGGGGAGAGCGGTTACTGAGTGACAGTGTGAGGGAGTTGGATTAACATCAGTGCAGATACAGTCAGTAACACAGGGTGCTGGGGGAGAGGGTTTACTCAGTCACAGTGTGAGGGAGCTGGATTAACATCAGTACAGATAGTCAGTAACATAGGGTGTTGGGGGAGAGGGGTTACTGAGTGACAGTGTGAGGGAGCTGGATTAACATCAGTACAGATGCAGTCAGTAACACAGGGTGCTGGGGGAGAGGGGTTACAGCGTAACAGTGTGAGAGAGTTGAATTGACATCAGTGCAGATACAGTCAGTAACACAGTGTGCTGGGGGAGAGGGATTACTGAGTGACAGTGTGAGGGAGTTGGACTAACATCAGTACAGATACAGTCAGTAACACAGGGTGCTGCGGGGAGAGGGGTTACTGAGTGACAGTGTGAGGGAGCTGGATTAACATCAGTACAGATACAGTCAGTAACACTGGGTGCTGCGGGGAGAGGGGTGACTCAGAGACTGTGCGAGGGTGCTGAATTAACATTAGTAGAGATACCGTCAGTAACACACGGTGTTATGGGGAGAGATTGAGCAGATTGGGTTTGTACTCGTTGGAGTTTAGAAGGCTGAGGGATGATCTTATAGAGGCCTATAAGATAATGAAAGGGCTGGATATGGTAGAAGTGGAGGGAATGTGGTGATATAAACAGGGCCTAGTTTTAAGGCTGATTAAATTGGATATCCTAAATTAAAGAATTGGGCACATTGAAATCAAACACAGTCAAACCGCAGGCAGGCCAATTGTACAATACACAAATGTGTCTGGGCCTGACCCATCAACCACCCATCAAAGGTCGTTACACTCTACTTGAGACTTAGCAGGAGATCATGGCACCTCATTGAAATGCATCGGTCTATTGTTAGAAGCCCAGATCGGGCCAGACTTTCTGTCACCAAGAGATCCTGTAGAAAGCTTACCTGATAACAAGTTTAACAACATGGAGATGGACACCTGGGGGGCGGACCCTGGTGTCCTGTCAGGCAGACATCAAGAAACCCACTGGGTATTGGAACCCCCTCCTGGGACCTCAGAGTAGTGTGAGGTAACGCATTTAGAAAAGGCAAATAAGCCGATGAAATACACAATAAATGGATGGATTGGGGAAAGAGAGGCCAAAGAAACAGAGATATGTTGGAATCCAGGACAAGCTGCATATACAGAATATTGGTCAAGGCATTAAATGTAAGAAGTTACATTAATCTTATCTTCTGTCTGCAAAAAATCCCTGTCTCTTCATTTCTGTGTAGTCTGTGTAATTTCTATCCCTGATCCTCTGCATCAATGAGATAGAAATTTCTTGCAACTTGCTGAAATGAAACAAATTGGAAATGTGATTGTCTCCCTTTTCAGTGAGGCTCACAGCTTTACCCTCTGTGTGAAAGCTGCTGCCCATCCTCAGCATGGAATTCAATTTAAACATTCCCCACTTACTGCAGAGAAGGGAGCGGCCCCATTCCAGGCATCAAATTCAACCAGTTTGACAACCTGCTGCTAATTCAACTGTCAACAAGTTTCATTCGAAATTTTACTTTAACTCTTCTTGTTCCAGAGATGTTCAGTAAATCAGTCAAATGATAAGAAACAAATTCCAACTGGGACTTCGGAATTTTGAGCAAACATTGATTTCCTGATATTTGTGGTTTCACCCCAGAGCCCAGGAGCCAGTTCCTTGTCAATGAGCTGAGAGAAGGACTGTTTCTGTACATGGAGATTAACCATTTAACTTCCAAACTGAATGATCTCTGAGCAACAATGGCTGCAGCTGTTGGGCAATGAGCACGAACACTCCAGTTACATTTATTATTGTAAACCAGCAAATGAGACACCAGATTCTGGCCCAATGGAGTTATTCAAGAAGATGCTCAGAATTTCATTAACTCAGGATGACAAGTGAAGTGAATCAATGGCAGGTCATCGTCAACTGTCCTTATCGAGGATGACATCTACTCAGGGTAAATGGAGTTAAGATGCAGATGAGGCAAAATATAATTAATTAGAGGAATAGGCTCAAGGGGCAAAATAATTGCCTCCTGTTACTGTATTTAAATGTTGGTTGAATAATGAAGTGTGAAACTTCTGGAGGATTTGCACCTCCCTTTTAATCAGTTGAACTTGGATTGTTTATTTCAGATGGTGCAACATTTTTATTCAGAGAGTGATCAGATAATCGGTTTCAAAGGGCAAACTTTAGAAACCATAGTTTGGCAAAAACACTTGCAATGGTCCATCCTGTGCCATTTATAGAATCAAGCCCCTAAACTTACTGATAGTTTTATTCTGGGTTCAACCAAAATCTTTGAACAAGAGATTTGCTATCGAGTGGTTTTATATATACATATTTGGAAATTACTGATTTATAACCTGATCCAATATGCTGAGGATTCTAGATCGGATCCACGAGATTAAATATCAATTGTAATGTCAAATTGATAACAGTAAGACAGGTGAGAGCAGTGTGCTCTCTAACACTGCTTCCAGCTCTCCATCTCTGTTGGGCGAGTACCACTGGTTCTCCTGCACCCACCTGGCAGGACAAGACAACAACTCAGGTTGTTGTTTTACTGTGTGTCAATTACAGACAGTGTGGGCCTCCAAATGAAAAGAGAGAATCGAGCCAAAGTTTTGAGTCAGGATGACCCTTCATCAGAACTTTTATTTTAGCTCATACTTTAACACCCTAAGGCATTCTATAAAAATGTGAAGAGTAAAAGGATGAGACATGAAGGTATAGGGCCTATAAAACGTGAAGGCGGGAAAATCAGTACGGAACCAGTAGAAATGGCAGAGGTGCTTAATGAGAATTTTGTCTCGGTTTTCACAGAGGAGAAGGACATGGGTGGATGTACTGTGGGCTTGCGGTGGACTGAAAAGATTGAGTATGTGGACTTGAACAAAGAGGTTGTGCTGGAATCTTTGAATGGCATCAAGATAGATAAGTCGCCGGGTCCGGATGGGATGTACCCCAGGTTACTGTGGGAGGCGAGGGAAGAGATTGCAGAGCCTCTGGCGATGATCTTTGCATTGTCGATGGAGACGGGAGAGGTGCCGGAGGATTGGAGGATTGCGGATGAGGTTCCTATTTTCAAGAACGGGAATAGGGATAGCCCAGGAAATTACCGACCGGTGAGTCTAACCTCAGTGGTTGGTAAGCTGATGGAGAAGATCCTGAGGGACAAGATTTATGAGCATTTGGAGAGGTTTAGTATGCTCAAGAATACTTAGCATGGCTTTGTCAAAGGCAGATCGTGCCTTACGAGCCTGGTGGAGTTCTTCGAAAATGTGACTAAACACATTTACAAAGGGAAAGCGGTAGATGTGGTTTATATGGATTTTAGCAAGGCGTTCGATAAGGTCCCCCATGCAAGGCTTCTAGAAAAAGTGAGAGGGCATGGGATCCAAGGGGCTGCTGCCCTGTGGATCCAGAACTGGCTTGCCCAAAGGAGGCAGAGAGTGTGTATGGATGGGTGTTTTTCTAAATGGAGGTCGGTCACCAGTGGTGTGCCCCAGGGATCTGTTCTGGGACCCTTGCTGTTTGTCATTTTCATAAATGACCTGGATGAGGAAGCGGAGGGATGGGTTGGTACGTTTACCGACGACACGAAGGTTGGTGGGGTTGTGGATAGTCTGGAGGGATGTCAGAAGTTACAGAGGGACATAGATAGGATGCAAGACTGGGCGGAGAAGTGGCAGATGGACTTCAACACAGATAAATGCATCGTGATCCATTTTGGCAGGTCAAATTGGATGAAGGAGTACAATATTAAGGGAAAGACTCTGAGTACTGTGGAGGATCAGAAGGACCTTGGGGTCCGGGTCCATAGGACTCTAAAATTGGCCCCGCAGGTGGAGGAGGTGGTTAAGAAGGCGTATGGTGTGCTGGCCTTTATCAATCGAGGGATTGAGTTTAGGAGTCCGGGGATAACGATGCAGCTATATAAGACCCTCGTCAGACCCCACTTGGAGTACTGTGCTCAATTCTGGTCGCCTCACTATGGGAAGGATGTGGAAAAGATTGAAAGGGTGCAGAGGAGATTTACAAGGATGTTGCCTGGATTGAGTGGCATGCCTTATGAGGATAGGCTGAGGGAGCTCGGTCTTTTCTCCTTGGAGAGACGTAGAATGAGAGGAGACCTAATAGAGGTATATAAGATGTTGAGAGGCATAGATCGGGTGAACTCTCAGAGGCTTTTTCCCAGGGTGGAAATGTCTGCTACGAGAGGACACAGGTTCACGGTGCTGGGGGGTAGGTACAGGGGAATTGTTAGGGGGAAGTTTTTCACACAGAGGGTGGTGGGCGAGTGGAATCGGCTGCCGTCAGTGGTGGTGGAGGCAAACTCAATCGGGTCTTTTAAGAAACTCCTGGATGAGTACATGGGACTTAATAGGATGGAGGATTATAGGTAGGCCTAAAAGGTAGGGATATGTTCGGCACAACTTGTGGGGCCGAAGGGCCTGTTTTGTGCTGTAGTTTTCTATGTTTCTATGTTTAAGTTTCCTGACCTACTAGCTGTAATTGAATTAGAATTTGACTGTATTTAATTCTTTGAAATCAGGAACACAGAGAGACTAAGTGAGTTGGTAAAGCTACAGCACAAAAAAACCCTGCAAATCTATGAATAGTCAGTGTGAGGCCATCCACTTCAGTTCTGATGTTCTAGTAACAGCTAACTGCATTCTGATGTTCCAGTGCACAGTTAGCTGCGTTCTAATTCAGTAGTTCCAGTGCATTTAGTTACAGGAGCTAAGTTCAGACAGAATTGCCCCACTCCCATGAAGCACCTCAGCACAGCTCTGTGCAGTCAGGGTCAAGTGTGGGTCAAGACTGGCAGGCCCCTGTCACATTAGGATCTTCTTTGGGGTAAGGATTTCTGGGGACACTATCCCTAGGGGGCACCGCAGGGGTGATCAGTGCCAGTAATAGGAATTTCTTCATATGTGGACTTACCATCTTAGGAAACAACACCCTCCAAGCACTGGGTGCAATTGACCAAGAACTCGCAGAACTCAGACTATACACACAGCAAACAAGATATGCAGTAGACTATCAGCTAGCCAGACAAGGAGGGGTATGCACCATCATCAAAGGAAAATGCATCACATATGTACACGACGAGACATTAAACATAACAGCAGCCAGGTCCGGGATACAAAAGCAATTGGATAGCTTTAAACAGGGATTTACAGGGACTGATGGGTGGTTAGGGTGGCTGTTTAACACAGTTTGGGGAGCATACATTATGAAGGGATTAATTTTAGTAGTAGCCATCCTGTTCACACTCTGCCTGGGCCTAACCTGTATTAAAGTGATATGTGCAAATATTGCATCAAGAATGCTACCCACTGCCAGTATCCAGATGCAAGAATTTAACCACACCACAGAGGAAGAGGAACAACGGCAAGGACGACATCTGTACAAGTCACTGTACCTCTCAAGATCGTCCATGGGGGGTCAGCCATGAATGGGACCCCCTGGACGAGAGGAGGGACTGAAGTAGGCCATTTTCCAAAAGCCATATTTTTATTATCTCATCAATATTCACCTCATTAAACATATTCATTTATTGGACTGATTGGCACCATTCATAACGTGCCCACAATGCAGAGGGGAACACCCGAATGGACATTCGTTTAAATCCCCCTCTGCACAGCTGAGAGACCTTTCATTTCAAAGCCGACAAAAGATCATTGTTCTGCCCAGCAACAGCACGAAGCTGCATTTTAAACCGGCCTTTGGCCAGAAGATCGGGATATCTGCGAGTCAAGGCCTGGAGTGGGTTATATGGCATAACCGGACTGTCAATAAAATATTACAGGAATAAAATGGCCAAGGCAGGCAAAGAAACTTAATAAACTAGGATAAAAAGAATAAGAGATTAGATTAAATCCCCCTACACACAGCAGGACAAAATGACATTAACACCTAATCTCGGAAGCATAGAATACAGACACAAAACAGTAGAGGTCGATTTAGATAAGGGGACACATCGAGAGGATAATGGGAAACACATTAAAACACGGGGGCAAGAACAGGCAGTCCCATTAACACGGACACACACCATACAGATGCAAATTGACAAGTCTCTCCGGGAACTTCCTGACCAGACAGGCCATTTTATAAATATTGTAAAAATGTATGAGCAAATGTTCCCGCTCGAATTTGGATTCCTATAAATATCCAGAGCAAATGTATAACTATTGAGATCAACGTGGCCAAGCACTGTTTCTAAGCTGGCTACAGGGGTCTCCCTGGGTTCCCAGTAATTGTACATGAAAGAAAAACGCTTTGAACCTTGCCTTGCGACTCGACTTCCTTGAATGCACTGGTACAAGGGACTTTTCCCTACAACAAGATAGAGAGAGAGTAACAGAGAGAGGGAAGGAAAGGAATGGAGTGAGAGTCACAGAGAGGGAGAGGAAGTGATTGAGATAGAGTGTGTTCGGCAGAGTTCCTGCAATGCTGAGTACAATGGCCTTTTAAAGTACCACGCAGAACACAACAAATAGGAGCAGAAGTGGGCCATTCTGCTCCTCCCATTGATAAGATCATGGCTGATCTGACTGTGGCCTGAACTCTACTTTGCTCCGTGTCTCCCCATAATGCTCAACTCACTCTCTGGGGAAAGTGGTTAGCACTGCTGCTTCACAGCGCCAAGGACCTGGATTTGATACCCGGCTTGGGTCACTGTCTGTGCGGAGTTTGCATGTTCTCCCCGTGTCTGTGTAGGTTTCCTCCGGGTGCTCCGGTTTCCTCCCATATTCTGAAAGACGTGCTGGTTCGGTGCATTGATCCGAACAGGCGCCAACTAGAGGAATTTCACAGTAACTTCATTGCAGTGTTAATGTAAGACTGACTTGTGACCAATAAATGAATTTTAACTTTGACTTCTAAACACTAACCACCCCCTGAGAGAACAAATTATTCCTCCTCATCTCCATCTTTAATGGGAGCTGTATGAATTTTAAACTGTGCCCTCCCTGATACTAGATTCCCCCATGTTGGCCCTGTTCTGTGATAATACAGATGTTTAAAGATTATTCAGTAGTTCTTTAAGGGTAGCAGACACAGGGAAAAAAGAAGTGACTCTGTACACAACAGCTATATTTCAAGGGTATATATATGAGTGGGCAGTAATCTTCTCTCAGAATCAGACAGATTGTGGGTTCAGCTCAGAGCCTCAAATACTAGGCCCTCAGCATCGATCAGAGACTCCGAACACAGCATGATGGGAGAGCGGACAAAGGAAACAGGTGTTGAATTTGTGAGCCTTGCTTTGTGGAAAGCTTTAGTGCTTGGGGAGAATGTCAACTTCTGAATGGACCTACCATATATTAAGCTGATCTTTCTCCACACCCTATCGGTAACTGCAACACTATATTCTGCACCCTTTCCTCTCCTTCTCCCCTGTGTACTCTATGAACGGTATGTTTTGTCTGTATAGCGCACAAGAAACAATACTTTTCACTGCATCCCAATACAAATCAATCAAATCAAATCAAATTAACACGGTGAAGTTTGGACCCTGTGGGGTGACAGTTGTCTGAATACAGATTCTATCTTATTGTAACATTCAGGTACCACGTGTACTGAGCTCACCAGCGTTCTGTCTGTATTGTGTCAATCCAGTCTTGAAATATCCACTAATATTGCTAATTCTGCCAAAACAGAAACAGAAAGAGTGTTTGAATTCTCCGTGATTAGTCCCCTTAATGATAAACAACATGGTGGATGAGAGGGATAGAGAGAGAGAGGAAGAGATACAGAGTAACAGAGAGGTCGGGAGAATGAGAGAGAGCAATGCAGAGAGTAACAGTTGTCTGAATACAGATTCTATCTTATTGTAACATTGAGCTACCACATGTACTGAGCTCACCAGCATTTGCAGAAGCCATTATATAAATACTGTTCTGTCTGTATTGTGTGAATCCAATCTTGAAATTTGCACTCATGTTGCTAATTCTGCCAAGACAGAAACAGAAAGAGTCTTTGAATTCTCCGTGTTTAGACTCCTTAACGGTAAACAACATGGTGGATGAGAGGGATAGAGAGGGAGAGGGAGAGAGAGAGATGGAGCGATGCAGAGTAACAGAGAGATAGGGAGAGGGAGCAATGCAGAGAGTAACAGTTAGACAGTGAGGAATAGAGATTAATTCAGATGGATAGTGAGTGTCAGGGGAGTCCGAGACGCTACATAAACAAGGTAAAGATTTGAAAATGGAGGAGTGTTTCTTATCCACTTATAAAAGATAATCCACACTCACACCACTCACATTTCACACTCTCTGCTCAGTCCTGTGTTGGGGGGTGTTGAGTGTCGGATCAGTGTTTGCTTTTCTCAAACCGCACTGATATTCCCAACAAGGGCAAGAGGTTTCAGTGTTTAAAAATGTAAACATTTAAAAGCAAAACTAGACCGGATTTGGTTAAATCTCATGGGATCCAGGATGTGGTGGCCAAATGGATACAAAATTGGTTGATGACAGAAGACAGAAGGTGGTTGTCGAGGGTTGTTCTATTTTCAAACTGGAGGCCTGTGACCAGCCTCAGGGATCGGTGCTGGGTCCCCTGCTATTTGTAATTTATATTAATAATTTAGATGAGAATTTAGGAGGCATGGTTAGTAATTTTGCAGATGACACCAGGATTTGTGGCATAGTGGACAGAGAAGAAAGTTATCTCGGATTGCAACGGGATCTTGATCATTTGATCGAGTGGGCTGATGAATGGTGGATGGAGTTTAATTTAGATAAACGCAAGGTGATGCACTTTGGTAGATCGAACCAGCGCACTACTTAGTTAGTGGTAGGGCATTGGTGAGAGTTATAGAACAGAGATCTCGGCGTACAGATTCATAGCTCCTTGAAAGTGGAGTCACAATGGATAGAGTGGTGAAGAAGGCGTTCCACATGCTTGGTTTCATTGGTCAGAATACTGAATGGGATTTGGGACATCATGTTGAAGTTGTACAAGACATTGGGTAAGGCCACACTTGGAATACTGTGTACTGTTCTGGTCACCCTATTATACCAAGGATATTACTAAACTAGGAAGTGTGCAGAAAAGAACTACTGGGATACTGCAGGGTCTTGATGGTTTGAGTTATAAGCAGAGGCTGCAAAGACTGGGACATTTTCTCCTGGAGCATAGGAGGCTTCGGGGTGGTCGAACAATGGCCTCGCTGGATTCACTCTGTCCTTTCAGATTCAGTCTCACAGGCCTGGCTGTGTTCACTGTGTCCTTTGAGATTCAGTGTCACAAGCCTGGCTGGGATCACTCTATCCTTCGAGATTCAGTGTCACAGGCATTGCTGGGTTCTGTCTGTCGCTTGAGATACAGTCCCACAGGCCTGGCTGGATTCACTCTGTTCTTTAGGATTCAGTGTCACAGGCCTGGCTGGGTTCAGTGCCAGGTTCACAGGAGTGCCCGTGTCAATTAGTAGTTCCCTCTCGCTCGATTTGAAGTCCCAACTATCTCAATTTGGAGTGCCCCCTATCTCGATTGCGAGTGACCCTCTAACGATTAGGAGTGTCCCATCTTGATTTGGAGTGTCCCGATCTGCAATAAGGGAGCCTTCTATCTCGATTAGGAATGCCCCCCTGTTTAGATTTGGACCAGTGACTATTTCAGTGAGGAGTGCCCCCCGTCATTTCTGAGTGTCCCCGGTCAATTAGGATCGCTGCCTACCTCGATTAGGTCTGCCCCTCCCTCGATTAGGAGTGCCCCGTATCTCGAATGATGGAGCCTTCTATATCAGTTCGGGGTGCCTCCTATTTAGATTTGGAGCAGCGACTAATTCAATTAGCAGTCCCCCCCCCCATCGCCATTGGCAGTGCCCCCCTCCCCGTCGCCGTTAGCAGTGCCCCGCCGTCGCCGTTAGCAGTGCCCCCCTCCCCCGTCACCGTTAGCAGTGACCCCTCCCCCCATCGCTGTTAGCAGTGCCCCCCCCCCCCCCCATCTCGATTGGGACCACGCCGTATCTCGAATAAGAGAGACTTCTATCCCGATTAGGTGTGCTCCCATTTAGATTTAGAGCAGTGACAGTTTCAATTCTGAGTGCCCGCATATCAGCTCGCACTGCTCCTGTCAATGAGGAGTGCCCAGGTGAATCACAAGTGCCCCCAATTTCCGTTTGGAGTGCCCACATCTTGATTACATGCGCCCTTATCTCGATTAGAAGGCCATGGACCAAATCCTGAGTGGAATGACAGGAGTCCAGACTTACCTGGATGAGATCTTGCTCATGGATTCGACTATTTTCCCAGTACTTGGAGAATACCTTAGAGGTTGCAGGAGCACGGCCTGCAAATCAAGAGAGAAATATGAGTTCTTCAAGGACTCCATTGAATGCCTGGGTCATGAAATGGATTGCACAAGGCCCAAGATGGAGGTCATCATGAAAGCCCCAAGACCAGACAATGTGTCCCAATTCAGGTGATTTTTGGGTCTAATTGTTGTACCTGTTAATCTCAGATACTTTCAACCAGTTTACTTACTCCAAGGTTTTATCCCGGTGCCCTTATTTGCAAGGTGGAGAAAGGACAAACACAAGTAAAGATTCAACAAGTTTATTAAATAACACTATTAACCCTTAAATTACCCACATAAAACAAGAGGATACCCCAGCAGATTCAAGTATACTACCCGTAAAGATGGCTTGGTTAAACTGCAGGCCCGATTCTCTGAGTCCCCCTGGTCTGTCGTCACGAAGGTGAGTCTCGATGGCCGCTTCTTCCTTCCTTCTCTGGTCAGTCTTCTGAATGGTCATGGCTGTCTCCCCTGTCGAGTCTTCGCTCCTTGTGCCTCTGAGTGTGTCCCTTTATCCCCAGCCTGCTTGCCTTTCCAGAAACTTCTCTGGCTTCTGGCCAATGAGGTCCCAGGAGGGGGTTCCAATACCCAGTGGGTTTCTTGATGTCTGCCTGACAGGACACCAGGGTCCGCCCCCCAGGTGTCCATCTCCATGTTGTTAATCTTGTTATCAGGTAAGCTTTCTACAGGATCTCTTGGTGACAGAAAGTCTGGCCCGATCTGGGCTTCTAACAATAGACCGATGCATTTCAATGAGGTGCCGTGATCTCCTGCTAAGTCTCAAGTAGAGTGTAACGACCTTTGATGGGTGGTTGATGGGTCAGGCACAGACACATTTGTGTATTGTACAATTGGCCTGCCTGCGGTGTGGCTGTGTTTGATTTCAAAATGCTCAATTCTTTAATTTAGGATATCCAATTTTATCAGCCTTAAAATTAGGCCCTGTTTATATCACCACATTCCCTCCTCTTGATCCAATGAGCGTCAGCGAACCGGATCACACAATTCTCACCAAACCATCTGAACAAGCAAGTACCCCGAATCTGGAGTTGACAGTATCATCCCTAACCCACAATAGTACTAACAAATTTAAATGAAGTAAAATAATTTAAAAAAAAGAATAAGCAATCGGGTATGTACAAAACAAAGCAATAAACAGTACAAAATGAAGTAAAATAATTTTAAAAAACAAGAAACAATACGTCAATTGGGTACATACAAAACAAAGCAATAGTAACACTGAGCGTAGTAGGTCAACTGGGCATCAACATAGTCATGCAGGCAACAAAGGTGATGAGCATGTGTACTGCTAATTCTTTCAAGCAAAAGTCTTGTGATCTCTGCCTGGCCATCAAATTCACTTTGTGTAATTCGCATTTCCTGTTCTGCTGCTGAACGGGCCTCTGAGACCTTTGCCTTCTTCAGTCTTGCTTTTGCTGCATCGAAATCAAGTTTTTTATTCTGCAAGAGTTTACGTTCTTTAGATATTGTTCTGTAGTCCCCTTCCAGAAAGTTTCTAAGGGGTGCCAAAAGGTTGACCTCTGACGGGTGTACTTCCATCGGGCGTGGGGTGAACCACGTATATCCGGGGTATCGTAGGCTGATCTTCTGGTCTTTGGTTGATGTGGTGTCTGTGGTTCGGTCTGCGACAAGGAGTCCCAGATAACAGGGAAGTATGTAGTTCATTCTGGGGAAGATCAAGGTAGCACCTGTTAATTCTTATTAATATCTGATTCTCTTTTCCTTTTCTTTACTAGAATGTCGTATGACTCCTCTTTTTTAGAAAATAAAACCAAAGAAATAAGTAAAGGAATAATAAAGGCCCAATCGTGTCATACGAAGGGTAGTGGGGGAAGGAGTTTGCAGGGCGTGAAAATAAAATGTTGGGTATGTGGCATGTGTCCTTGTTGTTGGAGGACTCTGGCACAGTATAACAATAGATTCTTCATCTCACAACCAAACTGTGGTGTGTTGGAAGATTATGACGCAGTATAATGTGGGCAGATAAGAAACCCTTTTCAATTGGGTGATGCGTGGAGTGGACGGATAAAGCTATTTACAATCTGGACTGTGATGTCCTGATTCTTTCTCAGTGGAGAGAACCTATGTGGGCGGGCTTTGGCTGCCAGGTACCCACTGCATTACCACCTCTGGTAGTGAGCGCCGGATCAAACGGTTCTGGGAGTCCCGGTACCAGGGGCGCCACAGGGGGTAAGGTTTGCGGGTTCCCCATCCTTTCCATCAGGGTCCCCTGGGTCGGGGTTTTATTCATGAAGCACTGTAAATTGGGGTGGGGACCGAGGTTGCGTGTGCTGTTCCTGGGGATACTGGGTGGGGGTTGATAACCTGGGGTACAGGTTGTGGACCGTGGTTTAGGTCCGGTGCTGTGGGGTGGGGGTTGATAACCTGGGGTACAGGTTGTGGACCGTGGTTTAGGTCCGGTGCTGTGGGGTGGGGGTTGATAACCTGGGGTACAGGTTGTGGACCGTGGTTTAGGTCCGGTGCTGTGGGGTGGGGGTTGATAACCTGGGGTACAGGTTGTGGACCGTGGTTTAGGTCCGGTGCTGTGGGGTGGGGGTTGATAACCTGGGGTACAGGTTGTGGACCGTGGTTTAGGTCCGGTGCTGTGGGGTGAGGGTTGATAACCTGGGGTACAGGTTGTGGACCGTGGTTTAGGTCCGGTGCTGTGGGGTGAGGGTAGATAACCTGGGGTACAGGTTGTGGACCGTGGTTTTGGTCCGGTGCTGTGGGGTGAGGGTTGGGACTTCCTTGTGGCTCAAAGACTCCTTCCAGGGTGACATGGTTTTGGTGAAAATTTTGCTGGGAGCCGAATGCCTTCATTTGGTTCACATGATACCACCCGGCTTTCTTGTGGTCTACCATGACCTTGTAAACCGAGGGGCTGGCCTTGTCTACCACTGGATAGGGGCCGGCATATTTGGGGGACAAGAACGTTCCTGGCTGGAAGACTCTGAGCATTATCTGTTGCCCAACCTCATATTCGGTGGGTTTTACCTTATCATCAAAATAGGCCTTCCTTTGCTGCTTCTGTTTGCCTATCTTAACGGCTGCAGCCTGTTGTGCGGCCTGTATGTTTTCTAGAATGGCTCTCACGGCATTTTCGTGGGTGAGGGCCGTGACTTCGGGCCCGGACAGATCCTGCCCGAGTAAAGGTTCAATTCCTCGCATAGGTCGCCCGGTCATGAGGACATGGGGGTTAATCCGGTGGAACTAGATACGGAATTCCGCACTATCATTAATATGAATGGAAGGACTTTGTTCCAGGAGTGATTGTTCTGCTGAACGGTCTTACGGATCATATCTTTGAGGGTACGGTTCATCCTCTCTACTACACCGCTAGATTGGGGGTGGTAAGCAATGTGGAATTTTTGCTTTATCCCCAACAATTCCATTACACGTTGCATTACCTGGGCAGTGAAGTGCGTGCCCTGGTCTGAGTCGATGCTGCGGGGAAGGCCCCACCTCGTGAATATGTGCTGCACTAGGATGTCAGCCATGACCTTGGCTGTGTTTGTGTGCGTTGGAAAAGCTTCCACCCATTTACTAAAAGTGTCTGCGATGACCAGGGTGTATTTGTAATCTCCCACTCCGGGCGGTAGGGGACCAATATAGTCAGTCTGGAGATTTGTCCAGGGACCTTCCACAGGGCGAGTCTGCCTCAGTTCCCCTTTGTGGGATTATTTATCAGGATTATTCAGTGCAGAGATGATACAATTATCGACGTAATGCCGCACATCCTGTTCTAGGTTTGGCCACCAACACAATCCTTTGATTCGCTCACTTGTAGTTCCTGCCCCTTGATGGCCCTGGACATGGTGGTTTTGGAAAATGATTTGGTTACGGTCCCTGGTTGGGACCACATATAGGCCGTCCTTAAGGACAAGCCCATCCTGGACCGATATTGCGTCTCGCCATTTTTCAAAGGAGGCGGGTTTTGCCCCTTCCTGAATTTGTTTCAGGTCCTGGTCACTGCTCTGGGCTTGTTTTAGGTCTTCAACCTTGGTCTGGCTAACAGTCACATCTTCAATTCGCTCTGTAACTATTGGTTGCCAAAATTCTCCCTCTCAAGCACCCTGTTTGGCTAATTCATCTGCCCTTATGTTCCCAAGTGGGGAGGTGCGGTGGTGGGCCTTTACTTTAATTATGCCATACTCCCGGTCTTGGGCAGCCGGGAAAATAAATCTTAACAGTGGGGCTGATGGTAGAGGTTTCCCCATCTGCTGATATGAATCCCCTTGCTTCCCATAGGGGCATGAAGTCTGTTAAACTGTTGCAGACATACATACTATCGGAGTGTATGTCCGCGGGTGTGGGGAACAGGTCAGGATGGCTGACTACGTACGCTATCACTGCCAGTTCTGCAGCTTGTGCACTCATGTGTGCTGGAAGTTTTAAGGCTATCTCCCTCAGGGGCTCGCCTTCTTGGTCTTCCACGTATATCCCACATCCTGTCCTCCTGTTTCCCTCTTCCACCATGGATGACCCATCTACAAAAATGTTTAAACTGAATGGCAGGACTTAAACATAACAGAATAAGTTTAACCTCTTCTGCCTCATCTAGACCGTTTAAAACACGATATTGGGTAACCTGGTCAAAGAGAGCATGTGGATCCCCGGAGGGTTCAAATACTCCAATCACTTTAGCTATGTCAGTGAGCTGTGTCATGGTGTATGGAGTTACATAAGTCACATTGTGGTTCTGTCCGTCCTGTCGTTGGGTGGTGACCGGATTCATCGGTACAGGAACCGGATTAGTGACTGGGCTTTTTGGACGAGGAGCTGAGACTGAGTTTCCCCAGGTGGGGGCTTGATTAGGTGGTGCCGTTCGTTCCACTACTGGGAAGGGAGGTGGGGATCCCCAGTCGGCAGTGACGCTAGCTGTTGCATAATGGCAGGCATCCTCTTCTAAATCCCCCCACTCTACCCCTGGGTCACTATCCCCTGTTTCAGTCGTGTATGCACACATTACACCCCTTTTTATGGCAAGTTGTGCTTTTAAATCTTCAATCTCACGCAGGCATTTCGAGTGGTCTGTTGCGCGGGCTGTATTTACGTTTCCTGCTTCGTGCAAAACTTTTACTGCAGCCTGTAGGTCGCTGCATTTACGTTTAACTTCCTCTACCTGTTGCAGCGCAGCCTCTCTCTCACGGACAGCACGCCGTGCCCTTTGGCAGGCTTTATCACATTGAGCCTGGAATTGGCTCATGTGTATCATGTTAATCTGGTTCCTTTCTTCTCCTGTGCTTACCTCCGCTTCCAATTGTTGTGTGCGCGCGGTCTTCCACCGGGCGCACTAAAATGTGAGGATGGTTAGGTACACTATCATAAGTAGGATTCCTATTACGGCCAGTTGTGACAGAATGCGGACCCATGGGTGGATTTGGACATTTGAACCCCAATCCCAGAGGTCCTCCAATGCAGCATGACTGGCCATGATTATTTCCTTTTAGGATTCGTCACTTGAGTATAGGCAAGGTACTAAATTCCTCCCGTAGATTTTACCCAAATTCCCTAGACTGTTCTAGTTCTGACTACACAGTTTGTCCACCTTGTGTTACAGACACCGGGTTTATGGCCCAATTTACTGGTTGAATCTGTATTAGTCCTTCACTCACTTAAGACTGGCCGTCACGTGGGGCATCTGCCCTCTTAATGCAGGCTCAGACGGAGTGTTGGAGAATACCGGGTTGAAGATTCGACTTCGGAGCAACGTATTACTTCTTATCGAAGTCCCATCTGGGGTGCCACTGTTGTACCTGTTAATTCTCAGATACTTTCAACCAGTTTACTTACTCCAAGGTTTTACCCCGGTGCCCTTATTTGCAAGGTGCACAAGGACAAACACAAGTAAAGGTTCAACAAGTTTATTAAATAACACTATTAACCCTTAAATTACCCACATAAAACAAGAGGATACCCCAGCAGATTCAAGTATACTACCCGTAAAGGTGACTTGGTTAAACTGCAGGCCCGATTCTCTGAGTCCCTCTGGTCTGTTGTCACGAAGGTGAGTCTCGATGGCCGCTTCTTCCTTCCTTCCTTGTCTGGTCAGTCTTCCGAATGGTCACGGCTGTCTCCCCTGTCGAGTCTTCGCTCCTGTGTGCCTCTGAATATGTCCCTTTATCCCCAGCCTGCTTGCCTTTCCAGAAACTTCTCTGGCTTCTGACCAATGAAGTCCCAGGAGGGGGTTCCAATACCCAGTGGGTTTCTTGATGTCTGCCTGACAGGACACCAGGGTCCGCCCCCCAGGTGTCCATCTCCATGTTGTTGAACTTGTTATCAGGTAAGGTTTCTACAGGATTTCTTGGTGACAGAAAGTCTGGCCCGATCTGGGCTTCTAACAATAGACCGATGCATTTCAATGAGGTGCCATGATCTCCTGCTAAGTCTCAAGTAGAGTGTAACGACCTTTGATGGGTGGTTGATGGGTCAGGCCCAGACACATTTGTGTATTGTACAATTGGCCTGCCTGCGGTTTGACTGTGTTTGATTTCAATGTGCCCAATTCTTTAATTTAGGATATCCAATTTTATCAGCCTTAAAACTAGGCCCTGTTTATATCACCACACATGGGTGACCAGGCAACAGCCTGATAGAATAGGAGAACTTTCCATGTTCAAAACTGTTGGAATTCCAATGCTCACACAGTATGAAAGGGAACCTGTTGAAGGAGGGGTGCAGTCACAGTGAGACTCCTGAACAATTACAATCTCTCCATCTCCCATTCATATCCAATATCCCATTTACCATTTCTGCAGCAGATTGGGAACACCGACTCGTTCACAGACTAATGGACTCAAAAATCGTCTATCATGTAACCATGATCCTTGCAGACTCCCAGTGAGGTGTCTGTATTAAGGGCAGGTTGGAAAGCATTAACCATCAGAGAGGAAACATCACCTTCATAAAATGGAAAGTTATGGAAATATTAGAGTTAAGTTACGATCTGAAACATTTAATTAAAATTGGTGCTTGTGAAGCGAGGTTTCCAATAACTTAATTTCAATTCCTGCACAAACCTTGACTGAAACTGTAAAGTAAGTCTAACAATTCAGCAAAGATGGTATTTTAATGCAACTAACATTTCTCTCTGTTCTCATTGAAGATCTCCAACAGAAACACAAGGAGACACTCCGGGTACAAACTGAAACACTGAGAGTGAACACTATCCTCATAAAGGAGAAGGTTAAGATTTTCCAGCTGGTTGATCGATACGCTGAGCTAACGGTTATTTTTACTGTTCGAGATCGGACACTTGTCGAACATGAACTGCTGGCTAGAGGCCGAGACCATGAAGAATGGAGAGAGAAACATCTCCGGAAAGAACTGGAAAAAATCCGAAGTGATCAATTGTTTCAGAGCAGCTTTTCCCAGACGGGCAGTTTGCTGCAAAAAATTAGGAGATTATTCCACCAATCCCATTCAAGATCCAAATCTGGGAGTTCAGCAGCAGTGAGCGGAGTGCCGGGAATTGGAAAAACAACAATGGTACAAAAGATTGTTTATGACTGGGCCACTGGGAAAATATACCCACACTTTCAATTTGTTTTCAGTTTTAAATTCCGGGATTTGAACACTATTAACTGTAGAATAAACCTGAAGAATCTGATATTGGATCAATATCCCTACTTTGGGAATATTCTGGGAGAGCTCTGGAAGAACCCAGAGGGATTGCTGTTTATATTCGATGGTTTGGATGAATTCAAGGACAGGATTGATTTTGCCGACAATCGGAGAAATACAGAACCTCAGTCCATGTGCACAGATCCCGAATGCTGGTGTGAAGTGTCTGACATTGTGTACAGTTTAATACAGCACAAGCTGCTCCCAGGATGTTCAGTGCTTGTGACCAGCCGCCCCACTGCATTACATTTATTGGAAAAGGCTGACGTCAGTGTCTGGGCTGAAATCCTGGGATTTGTTGGCGATGAACGGAAGGAATATTTCAACAAGTTTTTTGAAGATCAGACGGTGGCAGCAGCTGTTTTCAAACACGTGGAGGAGAACGAGATCCTGTACACCATGTGTTACAACCCTTCCTAGTGCTGGATCCTCGCTCTGTCACTGGGTCCCTTCTTTACACAAAGAGACAGGAAACGGCAGCAAGTTCCCAAGACCATCACCCAACTATATTCCTACTATATTGACAACATTCTGAAAAACCATTGCCGAGAGATTGAAAACTCCCGTGATGTGTTACTGAAGCTTGGTGAGATGGCCTTCACAGGAGTCTCCAAGAAGAAGATTGTGTTTAGGAATAAAGATTTGATTGAGTACAATCTACAACCTTCCCAGTTCCTGTCTAGATTCCTGATGGGACTTTTAGAGAGAGATGGTTCTGCCCAGAGTGTGGTTTACACATTCCCACACCTCACCAACCAAGAGTTTGTAGCTGCACTCACACAAGTGGTGTGGGAACATCTTTTTTACTCCTGTAACCTTTCTAGAGTGAGTTAGTGAGTGAATGTGAGACTGCGAAGTAGCATTAGTTTCTTGGTTATTTAGCTTTTTGTTTTTTTAAAATTGTTTTTGATACTAAAATGGAAATAAATGAACATGATCTGAGCCATTTTATGCTGCAGGGTGACATAGATTGGGACCGGAATATTGAAGGGTACAAGATGTTTGGGAAGGACAGGGAGTGAGGAAAAGGTGGAGGAGGACTAGCTCTATTAATTAATGATGGTGTTAACACAATAGAGAGGGATGGACTAAGCTCAGGAAACCTGGATGGAGAAACGGTTCAGGAAGAAATTTATGAGAAACGATAAAGGGAAGAAGTCTCTTGTGGGATTGACAGGCCCCTAAACAGTAACCACACAGTAGGAACAAGGTATAAAGGAGTTTGTCAGAAAGAGATGGTGATTATCATTCCGGATTTTATTCTAGATAAAGACAAAAATCAGAGGGACAAAGGTAGCCTAGGTGAGGAATTGATAACTATTTTCAGGATAGTCTATTAGAACAACATGTTTTGCCACCTACGAGGTCAGGCCAAACTTGACCTGGGAAAGTACACAAATAAGGATTAATTAATGACCTGATAGTGGAGGCACCCTGAGATAACAGCCATCATAATGCGATGGAATTTAGCATTCATTTTGAGGGAGGATCTGAGTCTAATATTCTAAACTGAAATAAGTTTAATATTTCACAGTCCACAGACTAGATATATTCAAACAAGAATGATAAATTCCCGGGGAGGGCCAACCCTCTGTGGTTAGTTATAACAGATAAAGACAGTATCAAAGTTAAAGATAAAACATATTTGAGTGACAGATCAGAAGATTTGGCAGATTATCAAAAATAGTAAAGAATGACTGAAAGATGAACAAGGAGGGGAAGTTTAGAGTTCAGTAGAAAGCTCGTCACAAATCTGAAGACAGATGTTGAGAGTTTCCACAGATATTTTTAAACAGAAATGACTGAAAGTGAGTGTTTGTCCACAGAAAGTGAGCCTGTAGAATTAATAATGGAAAATAAGGATATGACATGCGAATTGAACAGATACTTTGAGTTGGTCTTTACAATCGAAGAAACAAGTAACACCCACCCTGCCCTATGATGTTGAGAGACCTTGTTTTAGTTATGTCAAAGTCCTCCAATGATTGGATATGATGCTTAAGGTGGAGGGTGGTTGTTTTCCATGTGTTTCCATGTTTTCCATGCAGTTCTTACCATGTTTATATGTTCACTCCAATGCCTGCATAATGTTTAAAATTGTGTACATATGTTGTTACTGAGAGTTTTTGAAATTAAAGGGGAGGAGTGTTATATATATATAGTTTGGGGTGTTATGCCCCTTTAAGAGACCGGGATAGGTGACCCAGGGAACAAGCTGGGGAAGCAGTATTAGAATGACTATGCAACTATTAAGACGTTAAGTAAACTGTTCCTTGTTTTAATTATACTGACCTAAATGGTTGTCTTTTTATTGTTTATAATTAGATGCAAACATAATAGTTGGGCCTGGGACACTACCCTGAGGAACTCCTGCAGTGATGTCTTGGAGCTGAGATGACTGAGCCCCATAACCACAACCATCTTCCCATGTGTCAGGTTTGACTCCAACCAGTACAGAGTCCCTTTAAGAAGCACTGTCTGTGATCTTTCCCCATCATTCTGTAACTCTCATCAGAAATTAGTTTACAACAAGATTCTGAACTTTTACTTCAATCCTAGAACCCAAATCTATCCAATACAGCACGGTGATAGTGCCACACAGCACTCACTGTGAAGGTGGGACTTTATCTACACAAGGAGTGTGCAATGGTCACTCCGACCACTGCTGTCATGGAGAGATGTATTTGTGGCAGGCAGGTTGGTGAGGAAGAGGTCTTGTATGTTTTCCCTCTTGTTGTTCCCTTCACTTGCCACAGACACTCTGTGTCCTTTAGCACTCGGCCAGCTCAATCTGTGTGTGTGTGTGAGAGAGAGAAAGAGGAGGCTGTGTGTGTGTGTGTGAGAGAGAGAGAAAGAGGAGGCTGTGTGTGTGAGAGAGAGAGAAAGAGGAGGCTGTGTGTGTGTGAGAGAGAGAAAGAGAAGGCTGTGTGTGTGTGAGAGAGAGAAAGAGGAGGCTGTGTGTGTGTGAGAGAGAGAGAAAGAGGAGGCTGTGTGTGTGTGAGAGAGAAAGAGGAGGCTGTGTGTGTGAGAAAGAGGAGGCTGTGTGTGTGAGAAAGAGGAGGCTGTGTGTGTGTGAGAGAGAGAAAGAGGAGGTTGTGTGTGTCTGAGAGAAAGAGGAGGCTGTGTGTGTGTGAGAGAGAGAAAGAGGAGGCTGTGTGTGTGTGTGAGAGAGAAAGAGGAGGCTGTGTGTGTGAGAGAGAGAGAAAGAGGAGGCTGTGTGTGTGTGAGAGAGAGAAAGAGGAGGCTGTGTGTGTGTGTGAGAGAGAGAGCTGGTATGTTTGTGTGTGAGAGAGAGAGGTGAGGGACTGGAGTCAGTGTGTGTGAATTGTCAGAGTGTGTGTGTGTCTGTGAGATAGAGTGGAGTCAGTGTGAATGTCTGTGTGTGAGAGAGAGAGAGACAAGAGTTGCAATGTGTGTGTGAGTGAGAGTGTGAATGTGTGAGAGATAGAGGAGAGCTGCTATCTTTATGTGTGTGTGTGAGAGAGGAGTGAGATTGGGATCAGTTTGTGAGCATACATGTGTGAGAGAAAAAATGTCTGTGTGTGTGATAGAGAGGTGAGCGCATGTATGTGACAGAATGAGGGATGTGAGTGAGAGGGATTCAGTGTGTATGGCTGTGTGTGTGTGTGTGGAATAAAGAAAGAGGTGTGTCTGTGTGAGAGAGAGATGACAGAGTTAGTGTGGGGGGGGCCAGTCCGTGCTGCGCGCCGGGTTGGGTAGGGACACTGGGGATCAGCTTGTTAGTGTGTGTCTGTTTGTGTGTGAGCAAGGAGGAGAGTCTTTCTTTATATCACACACACACCCCTATACACAGAATCTCTCCCCCTCTCTCACTCACACCCATCATTCTGACTCACACATGGAAGCACTCAACTCTCTATCACACACACACACACTTTGTTTCTCTCACACATGTACGCTCACACACTGATTCCAATCTCTCTCCTCTCTCACACACACACACACAGAGATATCAGCTCTACTCTGTCTCTCACACACACACACTCTCCTTTCACACTCTCCCTCACACACATTGCAACTCTTGTTTCTCTCTCACACACATTCACAGTTTGTGTGTGTGTGTGTGTTAAGAGGAGAGTGTGGCGTGTGAGGGATAGTGTGGAGCGCTGTGTTTGTGTGTGAGAGAGAGGAGTCTGTGTGTGAGCCTGTATGTGTGAGCGAAACAAGATGTGTCTGTGTGCGTGAGAGAGAGAGAGGAATGTGGGTCTGTGACATAACGTTTCAATGTTTGTTGTGTGTGTGTAAATGCAAGACAGAGAAACGAGTTAGTGTGTGTGTGTGTGTAAGAAAGATGTAAAACATGCTACCGTGCAAAGGGACCTGTGGGTCCTTGTGCATGAGACGCAAAAGCCCAGTCTGCAGGTACAACAGGTGATCAAGAAGGCAAATGGGATGTTGGCCTATATTGCGAAGGGGATAGAATATAAAAGCAGGGATGTCTTGATGCACCTGTACAGGGCATTGGTGAGGCCGCAGCTGGAATACTGTGTGCAGCATTGGTCCCCTTATATGAGGAAGGATATATTGGCATTGGAGGGAGTGCAGAGAAGGTTCACCAGGTTGATACCGGAGATGAGGGGTTTGGATTATGAGGAGAGGCTGAGGAGATTGGGTTTGTACTTGTTGGAGTTTAGAAGGATGAGGGGGGATCTTATGGAGACTTATAAGATAATGCGGGGGCTGGATAGGGTGGAGGCGGAGAGATTCTTTCCACTTAGTAAGGAAGTTAAAACTAGAGGACACAGCCTCAAAATAAAGGGGGGTCGGTTTAAGACAGAGTTGAGGAGGAACTTCTTCTCCCAGAGGGTGGTGAATCTCTGGAATTCTCTGCCCACTGAGGTGGTGGAGGCTACCTCGCTGAATATGTTTAAAGCGCGTTTGGATGGATTCCTGATCGGTAAGGGAATTAAGGGTTATGGGGATCAGGCGGGTAAGTGGTACTGATCCACGTCAGATCAGCCATGATCTTATTGAATGGCGGGGCAGGCTCGAGGGGCTAGATGGCCTACTCCTGCTCCTATTTCTTATGTTCTTATGTTCTTATGTCTGCGTGACAGAGATAGACAGGTGTGTATATCTAGGAAATTGGATCAGGAATTGGCTAGCGGATAGGAAACAGAGGGTGGTGGTTGATAGTAAATATTCATCATGGAGTGCGGTTACAAGTGGTGTACCTCAGGGATCTGTTTTGGGGCCACTGCTGTTTGTAATATTTATTAATGATCTGGATGAGGGTATAGTTGGGTGGATTAGCAAATTTGCTGATGACACCAAAGTCGGTGGTGTGGTAGACAGTGAGGAAGGGTGTCGTAGTTGGCAGGAAGACTTAGACAGGTTGCAAAGTTGGGCCGAGAGGTGGCGGATGGAGTTTAATGCGGAGAAGTGTGAGGTAATTCACTTTGGTAGGAATAACAGATGTGTTGAGTATAGGGCTAACGGGAGGACTTTGAATAGTGTGGAGGAGCAGAGGGATCTAGGTGTATGTGTGCATAGATCCCTGAAAGTTGGGAATCAAGTAGATAAGGTTGTTAAGAAGGCATATGGTGTCTTGGCGTTTATTGGTAGGGGGATTGAATTTAGGAGTCGTAGCGTTATGTTGCAACTGTACACAACTCTGGTGCGGCCGCACTTGGAGTACTGTGTGCAGTTCTGGTCCCCACATTACAGGAAGGATGTGGAGGCTTTGGAGAGGGTGCAGAGGAGGTTTACCAGGATGTTGCCTGGTATGGAGGGGAGATCCTATGAGGAGAGGCTGAGGGATTTGGGATTGTTTTCGCTGGAAAGGCGGCGGCTAAGAGGGGATCTTATTGAAACATATAAGATGATTAGAGGTTTAGATAGGGTGGATAGTGATAGCCTTTTTCCTCTGATGGAGAAATCCAGCACGAGGGGGCATGGCTTTAAATTGAGGGGGGGTAGTTATAGAACCGATGTCAGGGGTAGGTTCTTTACCCAGAGGGTGGTGAGGGATTGGAATGCCCTGCCAGCATCAGTTGTAAATGCGCCTAGTTTGGGGGCGTTTAAGAGATCCGTAGATAGGTTCATGGACGAAAAGAAATTGGTTTAGGTTGGAGGGTCACAGTTTTTTTTTTTAACTGGTCGGTGCAACATCGTGGGCCGAAGGGCCTGTTCTGCGCTGTAATGTTCTATGTTCTATATATCTATGTGTGTGTGTGAGAGAGAGGAGTGAGTGAGTGAGAGGAGGAGTGTGTTTGTGCATGTCTATGAGATAGCGTGTCTGTGTGAGAGAGACACAGGATAGGAATGTGTGGGTGTCTGTGTTGGAGGGATTACAGAGTGTGTGTTTGTGAGATAGAGTGAGTGTGAGAAAGAGGAGTGTGTATGTGTGTGAGTGTGTGTGTGTGTGTGTGAGAGAGATAGTGTGGAGTGCGTGTATGTGAGAGAGAGTAATGTGTCAATTTTTGGCATGTGTGTGTAAATGTAAGATAGGGAGGGAAGTGTGTGTGTGTCTGTCTGTGTCTGCGTATACGTGCATATTTCTGTGAGAGAGAAAGAGGAGGATGTGTGTGTGTGAGAGAGAGCTAGTATATTTGCGTCTGAGAGAGAGAGATTTGAGGGACTCGAGTCAGTGTGAGAGAGAGTGTGTGTCTGAGAGAGAGTGTACGTGTGAGAGAGAGAGAATGTGAGAGAGTGTGTTTGTCTGAGAGATTGTGTGGAAGAGAGCGAGAGTGTGTGCGCATCAGTGTGCATGAGAGTGCGTGCGTGAGAGTGTGTGCATGAGAGAGAGCGTGTGAGAGAGAGATCGTGTGTGAGGGAAAGCATGCGTGAGAGAGAGAGTGTGTGTGAGAGAGAGTGTGTGTGAGCGAGAGTGTGTGTGAGAGAGAGCGTGTGTGTGTGAGAGAGATCTGTGTGCATATGACGGAGTGTGTGTGTGCATGTCTGACAATGCGTCCGTGTGAGATAGAGTGTGATAGAGAGAGTGTGTGTGCGTGTGAGAGTGTGTGCATGTGAGAGAGTGTGCGTGTGAGGGAGAGAGTGTGTGCGTGTGTGAGAGAGAGAGCGTGTGCGTGTGAGAGAGAGTGTGTGAGAGTGTGAGTTTGTTTGAAAGAATGTGTGAGAGTGTGTGCGTGTGGCAGTGTGGGTGTGAGAGAGTGTGTGCCTGAGAGAGTGTGTGTGTGTGAGTGTGTGTGTGTGAGAGAGAGTGTGTGTGTATGTGAGAGTGTGTGTGTATGTGAGAGTGTGTGTGTGAGAGAGTGTGTGCGTGTGAGAGTTTGTGTATGTGTGAGACTGTGTGTGTGTGTGTGTGTGTGTAAGGGAGTGTGTGTGAGTTAAAAAATGTGTGTGAGGGTGAGCGTGTGTGTGAGAGAGATGTGTGTGCATGTCTGACAGTGTGTCCATTTGTGAGAGAGTGTGAGAGTGTGTGCGTGAGTGTGTACATGAGACAGTGTGTGCGAGAGAGTGTGTGCGAGAGAGTGTGTGCGAGAGAGAGTGTGTGCGAGAGAGAGTGTGTGCGTGTGAAAGAGAGTGTGCATTTGAGAGAGAGAGTCTGTGAGAGTATGAGTTTGTCTGAACGTGTGTGGGAGAGCGTGTGCGGGTGTGCATGTGACAGTGTGGGCGGAAGAGAGTGTGTGCCTGAGAGTGTGTGTGAGAGTGTGTGTGTGAGAGAGAGAGTGTGTGTGTGAGAGAGAGAGTGTGTGTGTGAGAGAGAGAGTGTGTGTGTGAGAGAGAGAGTGTGTGCCTGAGAGTGTGTGTGAGAGTGTGTGTGTGTGTAAGGGAGAGTGTGCGTGAGGGAGAGTGTGTGTGTGTGAGAGAGAGTGTGTGTGTGAGAGAGAGTGTGTGTGAGAGAGTGTGTGAGGGAGAGTGTGTGTGAGGGAGAGTGTGTGTGATAGAGTGTGTGTGAGTGTGTGTGTGTGTGAGAGCGTGTGTGTGTGAGAGAGAGTGTGTGTGAGAGAGAGAGTGTGTGTGAGTGAGAGACTGTGTGTGAGAGAGTGTGTGTGTGAGAGAGAGTGTGTGAGAGAGAGTGTGTGTGAGAGAGAGTGTGTGTGAGAGAGAGTGTGAGGGAGAGTGTGTGTGAGGGAGAGTGTGTGTGAGGGAGAATGTGTGTGATAGAGTGTGTGTGTGTGTGTGTGTGTGAGAGAGCGTGTGTGTGTGTGAGTGCGTGTGTGTGAGAGAGTGCGTGTGAGAGAGAGAGATCGGTGTGCTTGTGACAGGGTGTGTGCATGTCTGAGTGTGTCCATGTGTGCGTGAGAGAGTGTGTGCGTGGAGTGTGTGCGTGAGAGCATGTGTGCGTGAGAGCATGTGTGCGTGAGAGCATGTGTGCGAGAGAGCATGTGTGTGCAAGAGAGCATGTGTGTGAGAGAGAGCACGTGTGTGAGAGTGCATGAGCGTGTGTGGGCGTGAGAGAGTGTGTGAGAGAGAATGTGTGAGAGTGTGTGGGAGAGCGTGTGTGTGTGTGTGTGAGAGAGTTTGTGTGTGAGGGAGAGTGTGTGTTAGAAAGAGGAGTGTGTGTGCGTGTGTGTGTGTGTGTAAGAGAGAGAAGTATCTCTGTGTGTGCATCTCTGTGTGTGCAATGTAAGAGTGTGTTTCTGTGTGTTTCCATGTGAGGAAGTTGGAGGTGTTTGTGAGTGAGTGATAATGTTTTGGATAACTCTCACTCTGAGGGTTCACATCCACCCTCATTGCCACACACCAACACACACTCACACCCGCTGATATTGGGAGTGAGACGGACAGACACACACTCTTCCCCGAATGGTCATCATTATTTATTACTCATGTTTTAACATTATCAATTTATTGCTTCAAAATTGTTTGTTCATTGCCCAGCAAGATGTTTCTGTTTATATCTGAGCTTTATTTTTGAACTCATGTTTAATGTTGTGCCAATCTTTTTCTTTCCAATATCTGTTCATCGGCCCGTTGAGTGAGAAAATAACTGAACCTAGCTCTACACAAGAAGGTTGGGGCAGCCGGTAACCACTGGACCAGAGGAGGAGATTGCAGGTTTCTCACCTTCCTTTCTCAGACGGGCTGGAACAGAGATAATGAAGACACAGAAACATACGCTGACCATCCTCCAGAGGAGCTGCTAGATCTTGGCTGGCTCTTTGCTGACAGAGTTTATGAGAAGGAAGTTGTTGCAGAAACAAGTGATCCGCTGGAAGAGGAGCTCCTGGTTCTTTGTCTCCACTGTCAACGCAGACGCAATCTCTCTGGTCTTGAGGAGTTTGCTCCAATTGCTGAAGGAGTCATGGGAAAGATCAGCGGCCAGATGGCAGCAGTGGCCAGAAGCTGCTTTCCCGCTCCACCAAGGTGTTTGTGCCCCAGGAAAAGGACAAGTGAAGGCAAATGTCCACAACTGGCGGCAAGAGAGCAAGAGCACTGTTGGAGATTGAAGACTCGGGGGACAGTGACCCCCGGGGGGTGGTGGAGGGGGTGGAGGGGAGAGGAGCTGGACACAAACTACAAAATACAGGAGGGAGGGGAGTTACATTCGTATTATCTGTGATTTTCATTTACAATTAGTTTGATTCTGTTGTCTGGTCTGCGCTAGTTTTAAGTTAAATCTGTTCCACATGTGACGTGTTTTATATGCTATTGAGTCTTGTAAATAAAAGGTTAATCCTGCTGCTCAGTAATTGGTGCGAATGTTCCTCATTTTACAACCTGGATAACTGTATTTATTCACAATTAAGTGCTATTAAAGTCAGTTAATAATCGGATTCATGTGTGTTTTCTCGTGAAGTTTTATGAAATCAGTCTATATTTCAACAATTGCCGACCTAAATTCTCAATGGAATTTCACAATTCACTCCCTTTCATTTGAGTTGTTAGATTCACTCAACCTGTGATGTGAGACATGCAACTCCGCCTGGGAGTTCACTCCCTCCCGCTGCAGCTTGACAGACATGTCCATCGTTATGGTGGGGAATGCGGAATAGTCTGTATTTTGTCGAGTGTTAGCCGAGGTTCATGACACCAGACGGCACTTTCATGGTCACCTTACACAACGTAGGTTCCGGAATAATGACCATGAAATCGCCGTCTCGTGTCAAAAGCAAACTATTTGGTCCAATACAAACCTCACTCCCCAACCTCTCTATCCCCCTCCCCAGCAACTACCTGAAGCTAAATTAATGTCACAACATTACTGCCATCTTTTACCCAAAACTTAGCTTCAGACCGTGTCCCTCTATATTTAACCAGCCCGTCTCTGACATCTCCTCCAGTCACACAACCCTGTGAGATGTCTGCACCGCTCTAATTGTGGCATCATGAGCGTTCCACATGCAACATGACTTGCAGCGATAAACTCTCATCTCCAACATTTCAATTGAAATTTCAAAGCTCAATGGCTTTGAAGCCGAATGGTCCAGATTGCCATGGCCTTCAATGTGAACAGGTTGTTAGTGATGTCACTACAGAGGTTGCCTAGGAAACAATGACTGAACACAGGGGGTGAATGTGAGAAGCTGAAGTTTCCACTTGAAGACATTCCCAGTGTCTCTGAGCAGCTGAACTGGGGAAGCCTTTGGGCAGAGACTGTGCTGCTGCTATTGCCCTTCCCGGCCACCAGGCGTCTCTGTCACGCTCCCGGGGGCTGCCTGTGCGCATGTGCGGGACGGGAATGCTCCCAGAGGTCAGCGCGCGGGACGCCGCCGCATTGATGCCGTCTCCCCTGGCAACCGCAAGATGGTCGCCGCCGCCGCCTCCCTTGGCAAGGGAATATGGCCGCTGGCCGTCTCCCTTGGCAACGCAAAATGGCCGCCGGCGGGGGGGGGGTGTCATTGCGGCGCGTGCGCAGTGAGGTCTGTCTGCAGCCATTGTCCAGGTTGCCCCCAGTGGATGGGGTTGGGATTGTGCAGCAGATGGAGCAACAATCCCAGTTTCAATAGGGGGACAGAAGCTGCAATGCTGCCCCCTGTTGGTCACTTCTCCCAGTCTCAGCATTGCAGAGTGTTTAAACAAGAGTGCATTGTCACAGCAGCACCTTCACCTTCAGTTTCACTTTATTTATTAGTCTCAGAAGTAGGCTTACATTAACACTGCAATGAAGTTACTGTGAGAATCCCCTAGTCGCCCACACTCCGGCGCCTGTTCGGGTTACACTGAGGGGGAATTTAGCACGGCCAATGCACCCTAACCAGCACGTCTTTCAGACTGTGGGAGGAAACCGGAGCACCCGGAGGAAACCCACGCAGACACGGGGAGGGGACAGCCCGGGGGAAAGCTCCATTCCAACTGTCCCTGGAGTGTCAGATTAACCTGGGTCACTCACGCCCCCCCGGCTAAGACTCACCTCCCTCAGACAGTGAGACCCTCCTGTATCACTCACCTTACTGTAGTCAGATACCCTCAGACTCAGCACTGGGCCCTGGGTGTGTTCTTTAAATGCTGCGATCTATCGTGGAGGAAAGAGTTGGGAGGATTTTGATTTGATTTGATTTATTATTGTCGCGTGTATTGGGATACAGTGAAAAGTATTGTTTCTTGTATGCTGTACAGACAAAACATACCGTTCATAGAGTACATCGGGGAGAAGTCAAAGAGAGGGTGCAGAATGTAGTGTTGCAATCATAGGTAGGGTGTAGAGAAAGATAAATCTAATATGTAGCAGGTCCATTCAAAAGTCTGAGGGCAGCAGGGAAGTTCTTGAGTCGGTTGGTACGTGATCTCAGACTTTGTATCTTTTTCCTGACGGAAGAAGGTGGAAGAGAGAATGTGTGCATGAGGTCCTTAATTATGCTGGCTGCTTTTCTAAGGCCGCGGGAAGTGTAGACAGAGTCAATGAATGGGAGGCTCGTCTGCGTGATGGACGGGGCGACATTCACGACCTTTTGTAATTTCTTGCAGTCTTGGACAGAGCAGAAACCAGACCAAGCCGTGACACAGAAAGGATGCTTTCTATGGTGCATCTGTAGAAGTTGGTGAGAGTCGTAGCTGACATGCCAAATTTCCTCAGCCTCCTGAGAAAGTAGACGTGTTGGTGGGCTTTCTCAATTATAGTGTCGGCATGGGGGGACCAGGACAGGTTGTTGGTGATCTGGACACCTAGAAACTTGAAGTTGGGACCCAAATGACAAGTTGTCATAGTGTCGTAGATGTTTACAGCATGGAAACAGGCCCTTTGGCCTAACTTGTCATGCTGCCCTTTTTCTTTTAACCCCTAAGCTAGTCCCAATTCCCCACATTTGGCCCATATCCCTCTACATCTATCTTACCCATGTAACTGTCTAAACGTTTTTTAAAGATAAAATTGTGCCCCTCTCTACTACTACCTCTGGCAGCTTGTTCCAGACGCTCATCACTCTCTGTGTGAAAAGATTGCCCCTCTGGACACTTTTGTATCTCTCCCCTCTCACCTTAAACCCATGCCCTCTAGTTTTAGACTCCCCTTTGGGAAAAGATATTGACTATCTATTGTGTGTCAACCATAGAATAGCCACAGAATGAAGGAGGCCATTCAGCCCATTCAGCTGGTGTCGACTCTCTGCTAGAGCAATCGAGCCAGTCCCACTGCTCCACCTTGTCCCTGGGGCCCTGCAAATCTTTTCCCATCAGCTTCCCATCCCATTTCCTCCGGAAAGACAGCGAGGAGCAGAGAGGAAAGAGGGACTTGGGGAATGGAAGGTTTCATCTGATGTTCTTGTTGGCAGATGCTCTGTGGCAGATAAAGCTGGCAGCCTCCTCCAGAAAGCAGCACAGAGTGAATGGAAGGGGCAGAATGTGAGTGAGATGAGACACGAGAGAGAGAGAGAGAGGGGTGAAAGCTTTCTGTTTGTCAGCAAAAAGCACAGTGGTGGCCCTGTGTCCTTCAGGGAGCGGCCCAGGCCTCGCTCAAAGCCTGCCCTGTCCGCACACTCACTGGGAGACGGCCATTTCTAACATGTTGTCCATGTTTCTGAGCTGACACTGAGACAAACACAACAGCAGCCACTGTCCGGACAAGTCCTCACGGAGAATGAACTGTCCAAAGCCACTTCAAAGGAAGATTGCGCGGCAGGATTTGTCCCCGAGCTGCGGAGGGAGAGATTTGGATGGATGACCAGAAGCTGGGTCAGTGAGGTTGTGTTTTAGCAATGGAGGTCCAGAGAACAGAAAAGGCCCTTCGGCCCATTGCATCTGTGCCGGTCAAAGACAAATCACCCAACTTGGCTCACGGCCTGGTAAGCCTTGGCATTGCAAATGCATAGCTAAGCACTTCTTAAACGTTCTGAGGGTCTCTGCCTCCACCACCCTTTCAGGCAGACAGTTCCAGACTCCCACTACCCTCTGGGTGAAAAAGGTTTTCCTCACATCCCCTGTAAACCTCCTGCCCCTTACCCTAAATCTATACCCCCTGGTCATTGATCCCACCACCAAGGGGAAAGCTTTCTTCCCGTCTACTCTATCGATGTCCCTCATAATCTTATCCATCTCCATCATGTTCCCCCTCAGCCTCCTCTGCTCCACGGAAAACAACCCCAGGGTGGATTCTTATCACCGTTCAGGCCGGCAGGATTTTCCCATCCCACTGCAGTGAAAGGAGATTTGGCTGGTCACCAGATTCTCCGAGCTCGCTGAGCGGGAGTGTGGCGTCAACAGGTGGTAAGATCACACCCTCAGTCTATAAAATCTCTCTTCAGTTCGAGTGGCGGCACGGTAGCACAGTGGTTAGCACTGCCGCCTCACAGCGCCAGGGACCCGGGTTCAATTCCGGCCTCGGGTTACTGTCTGTGTGGAGTTTGCACATTCTCCCCGTGTCTGCGTGGGTTTCCCCCGGGTGCATTGTCCATGCAAAATTGCCCTGAGGGTCCCACGATGTATAGGTTAGGGGGATTAGCGGGAACATACGTGGGGTTACGGGGTAAGCCTGGGTAAGAGTCCGTGCAGATTTGATGGGTCGAATGGCCTCATTCTGGACTGTAGGTGTTCTATGATTCTATGAACTAAAACTCTCCGGGCCAGGCAACATCCTGGTGAATCTCCACTGCACCTTTTCCAGTGCTATCACATCCCTCCTATCCTGTGCATTCCACAACTGCACAATGTTTCGATGAGGGGCGGCACAGTGGTTAGCGCTGCTGCCTCACAGCGCCAGGGACCCGGGTTTGATTCCTGGCTTGGGTCACTGTCAGTGTGGAGTTTGTACATTCTCCCCGTGTCTGCGTGGGTTTCCACCGGGTGCTGCGGTTTCCTCCCACAGCTCGAAAGACGCGCTGGTTAGGTGTATCAGCCATGCTAAATTCTCCCCAAGTTGCCCAAACAGGCGCCAGAGCATGGCGACTACGGATTTTCCACAGTAACTTCATTGCAGTGTTAATGTAAACCTACTTGTGACACTAATAAATAAACTTTTAAGCCTGATACTCGATTCCCCCATGTTGGCCTTGTTCTGTGATCATTAATGCGGATGTTTAGATTATTCAATAGTTCTTTAAGGACAGCAGACACAGGGAAAAAAACATGTGGCTCTTTACACAACAGATATATTTCAAGGGGATATTGCAGCCAGCTGTATCTGAGTGGCAGTAATCTTCCCTCAGAATCAGACAGATTGTGGCTTCAGCTCAGAGCCTCAAATACTAGGCCCTTAGCATCGATCAGAGACTCCGAACACAGCATGATGGGAGAGCGGACAAAGGAAAGTGGTGTTGAATTTGTGAGCCTTGTTTTGTGGAAAGCTTTAGTGTTTGGTCAGAATGTTAATTTTTGAGTGGACCTACCATACATTAAGCTGATCTTTCTCTCTACCCTATCGGTAACTGCAACACTGTATTCTGCACGCTCTCCTCTCCTTCTCCCGAATGAACTCTATGAACGGTATGTTTTGTCTGTGTAGCGTGCAAGAAACAATACTTTTCACCGTGTCCCAATACATGGGATAGGGCGACATGGTGGACAGTGTTTAGCACTGCTGCCTCACAGCACCAGGATTCAATTCTCGGTTGGGAATTGAGTTTGCACATTCTCCCTGTGTCTGCATGGGTTTCCTGCGGGTGCCCCGGTTTCCTTCCACAGTCCAAAGATGTGCAGATTAGGTGGAATCTGAGACGCTACAGAAGCAGGGTAAAGATTTGAAAATGAAGTGTTTCTCACCCACTTTTAAAAGACAATCCACATTCGCACCAGTCACATTTCACACACTCTGCTCAGTCCTGTGTTGGGGGGTGTTTAGTGCGGGATCAGTGTTTGCTTTTCTCAAACCGCAGTGATATTCCCAACTTATCAAGGGCAAGAGGTTTCAGTGTTTAAACATGTAAACATTACAAAACTAAACCAGACAGAAAGTGATGAGGCCTCACACCTTCAATGGAGTCATCTTCGCTCAGAGTCAGAGAGATTGTGGGTTCAGGTCAGAGCCTGAAATACTAGGCCCTTAGCATCGAGACCCACAGAGACAGAGAAACACAGAGACAGAGACAGATACAGAGAAATGCAGAGACAGAGAGACTCACACAGATACATAGAGAGATATACACACAGAGGCAGAGAGAGAGACACAGATCCAGAGAAGTACAGAGACAGAGAGACACACAGATACACAGAGAGATAGAGACAGAGAGACACACACATAAACACACTAACAGAGAAATACAGAAAGAGAGTTTGGCAAAGTCAGATTTAATTTTCCATTCAATATTTATTTAAAAATTCAGAGAATATTTTACAGGAAAATTGATTTTAAAGTTAACAAAAGTGAATCTGACCTTTGAGCTTCACAATGAGATCTGAACCCCTACGCTCTGAGCTGCCCAATATCTGTACAGCTGTACCAGACACCAGAAAGAGAAAACCAGAGCTCAACATCACGGGAAATGAACAATTGTGAATCAGGAACGAGAAAAGTTATTAATTTATACCTGAGATTTAAACTACAGGAAAACTATTGACTACAATTACATTACAACAAAAGTTACCTTCTACATTTCACACTGAAAACTGAACTACCGCCCACAATTGTCTCAGTGACAGATTCAGAATGATAAACTGAGAGAATTTCACTGTTGGAGTCACCGACAGCAGATATTGTATTTGTGTCAATCAGGAATCTTAATAATCAGCTGAGGGAAATCTACAACGTCCAAAATTCAACCCATCACTTGATCTGTAAAAGAAAGATACAATAATGAAGCAGGTGTTTCTGATGCGGGACATTAATGTTAGAGTTTTTAATAAATGAATCATTTAGAGATTTTTCAAATCCCTTCTGTTTGACAATCCACTCTGACACCAGTCACATTTCACACTCTCTGCTCAGTCCTGTGTTGGCGGGGGGGGGGGGGGGGGGGGGGGTGGTTTAGTGTGGGATCAGTGTTTGCTTTTCTCAAACCGCAGTGATATTCCCAACAAGGGCAAGAGGTTTCAGTGTTTAAAAATGTAAAGATTTCAGAACAAAACCAGACAGAGAGTGATGAGGCCTCACACCTTCAATGTAGTGATTCCCCCAATCTTTCCTTTTGTAAATTGTTTCCTTCCTCTGTCTGAAGTATTGGAGAGGTCGACATCACTGAAACAATACAATCTCTCGGGACAATCACTGTAAACAGCTTCTGGAAACAAATTGACACTTTAATCACCCAAAAAGCTGAATGTCCATTCAAACACCTCCCTCCCCACATCCTTGTAAATGCAAAGATAACTCCCATTTCCCCAAAGCAGGAAGATGTGAAATGGAAACATCTTCAGCTTTTTACACACTGCACTTTTCCACGGACCAAAATGTTTCAAAACATTTGCTGAAGTTTTGCTTTAAACTCTTTATCAATGTCCTTCCAGGTTTTGTGTGAAGGTTTGTGTTCCACACCGAGCCCCTCTCAGTCTCCACACGGAGCTTGTGTGTGTGCTGATGCTCCTGTCATTTTGGATGGATACTGTGTGAAGCTACATTCTCTCCCAGTGAGTTTCTGATCTACTTCACTCTCTCTGCGGCTGGAGCAATGTCCAGCAGGCAGCAAAGGATGGCAGTGTATCACTGTCAGCACAATAGACAAACAGCCTTTAGCAAGAGAGGCTTTGACCCTTTTTCAAACCAAATCCCCAATTTGATGTTTCCAGCTGCGCTGTTTACAATGCTGCTGAATATTGTGTGTCTTTGGTAAACTGGGATGTGTAGCATTCAGTCACATTAAGTGGTCAATAAATACGTCAACACTGTGCGTATCTTTCTGTGTGTGTGTGTCAGCGTGCATGTGTGTCAATGTATTTAAATCTCAAAGGAAAATAGGAGCAGGTGTAGGCCATTTGGCCCATCGATCCTGCGCCAGCATTCAAACAGATCATGGGGCACGTACGCACACAAAACACGCACACACCAACACACACAAAACACGCACACACACAAAGCACGCACACACAAACACACATAAAACACGCACAATAAACACACACACACACAAACACAATAAACACACAAACACACAGAAACACACACATCAAAAACACAGCACTGCTGCCTCACAGTGCCAGGGACTCGGGTTCGGTTCCCGCTTTGGGTCACTGTCTGTGCGGAGTTTGCCCGTTCTCCCTTTGTCTGCGTGTGTTTCCTCCGGGGGCTCCGGTTTCCTCCCACAGTCTGAAAGACGTTCTGGTTAGGGTGCATTGGCCGTGCTTAATTGTCTCTCCGCGTCAGAGAGACTAGCTCGGGTAAATGCATGGGGTTATGGTGATGGGGCCTGAGTGGGATTGTGGTCGGTGCAGACTCAATGGGCCAAATGGCCTCCTTCTGCACTGGAGGAGTCTAGGATTCTATGAAAACACACAGAAACAGATATTCTCACCCAGTAACACTCACACGCACACAGAAATAAACACACACGGAAACATGTCCACGCACACACAAACAGACACACACACACAAACAAACACACACACACATATTCCTATTTTATTTCACACAATCGATTTGCGTCTTGAACATGCTGAATGATTGGGCTTCCACATCCCCCTGGAATAGAAAATTCCAAAGATTCACCACCCTCTGAGTGAAGAAATTCCTCCTCATCTCAGACTTCAATGGTCTGCCCCTGATTCTGAGATTGTGTCCCCTGGTTCTAGTCTCACCAGCCAGGGGAAACATCCAATCTACATCCACCCTGTCACACCCTGTAAGAATTTTAAGTCTGTTTCAATGGGGTCGCCTCTCATTCTTCAAGGGTTCAAGGCCGACTTCCGGACTTGATGGCCATGGAAGGTGTGCTCATAACGGGGCCAAACAGCTGGATTGTCAAACAGTAAATCCTGCCGGGATCATGTATCAGTAAACTCTGCCCGAAACCACTCTCAGTTATTACAATCTGGGCCTTGTATCAGTAATCTCTGCCCTAAACCTCTCTCAGTTATTACAATCTGGGCCTGGTATCAGTAAACTCTGCCCTAAACCTCTCTCAGTTATTACAATCTGGGCCTGGTATCAGTAAACTCTGCCCGAAACCACTCTCAGTTATTACAATCTGGGCCTGGTATCAGTAATCTCTGCCCTAAACCTCTCTCAGTTATTACAATCTGGGCCTGGTATCAGTAAACTCTGCCCGAAACCACTCTCAGTTATTACAATCTGGGCCTGGTATCAGTAATCTCTGCCCTAAACCACTCTCAGTTATTAGAATCTGGGCCTGGTATCAGTAATCTCTGCCCGAAACCTCTCTCAGTTATTACAATCTGGGCCTTGTATCAGTAAACTCTGCCCTAAACCACTCTCAGCTATTACAATCTGGGCCTTGTATCAGTAATCTCTGCCCGAAACCTCTCTCAGTTATTACAATCTGGGCCTGGTATCAGAAATCTCTGCCCGAAACCTCTCTCAGTTATTACAATCTCGACCTGGTATCAGTAAACTCTGCCCTAAACCTCTCTCAGTTATTACAATCTGGGCCTTGTATCAGTAATCTCTGCCCTAAACCTCTCTGTTATTACAATCTGGGCCTGGTATCATTAATCACTGCCCGAAACCTCTCTCAGTTATTACAATCTGGACCTTGTATCAGTAAACTCTGCCCGAAACCTCTCTCAGTTATTACAATCTGGGACTTGTATCAGTAATCTCTGCCCGAAACCTCTCTCAGTTATTACAATCTGGGCCTGGTATCAGAAATCTCTGCCCTAAAACTCTCTGTTATTACAATCTGGGCCTGGTATCAGTAATCACTGCCCGAAACCTCTCTCAGTTATTACAATCTGGACCTTGTATCAGTAATCTATGCCCTAAACCTCTCTCAGTTATTACAATCTGGGCCTGGTATCAGTAATCTCTGCCCTAAACCTCTCTCAGTTATTACAATCTGGGCCTGGTATCAGTAATCTCTGCCCTAAACCTCTCTATTATTACAATCTGGGCCTGGTATCAGTAATCTCTGCCCGAAACCTCTCTCAGTTATTACAGTCTGGGACTTGTATCAGTAAACGCTGCCCGAAACCTCTCTCAGTTATTACAATCTGGGCCTGGTATCAGTAATCTCTGCCCTAAACCTCTCTCTGTTATTACAATCTGGGCCTTGTATCAGTAATCTGCCCTAAACCTCTCTCAGTTATTACAATATGGGCCTTGTATCAGTAATCTCTGCCCGAAACCTCTCTCAGTTATTACAATCTGGGCCTGGTATCAGTAATCTCTCCCCGAAACCTCTCTCAGTTATTACAATCTGGGCCTGGTATCAGTAATCTCTGCCCCAAACCTCTCTCTGTTATTACAATCTGGGCCTGGTATCAGTAATCTCTGCCCGAAACCTCTCTCAGTTATTACAATCTGGGCCTGGTATCAGTAATCTCTGCCCTAAACCTCTCTCAGTTATTACAATCTGGGCCTGGTATCAGTAATCTCTGCCCGAAACCTCTCTCAGTTATTACAATCTGGGCCTGGTATCAGTAATCTCTGCCTGAAACCTCTCTCAGTTATTACAATCTGGGCCTGCTATCAGTAATCTCTGCCCTAAACCTCCCTCAGTTATTACAATCTGGGCCTGGTATCAGTAATCTCTGCCCTAAACCTCTCTGTTATTACAATCTGGGCCTGGTATCAGTAATCTCTGCCCTAAACCTCCCTCAGTTATTACAATCTGGGTCTTGTATCAGTAAATTCTGCCCTTCAGCTGATTGGAGAATATCATTGTGAATATTACTGAGTTTGGGATGTAATAATTTCCTGCTGTTGCCAATATGACTATTTTTAACATAGTTTCTGGGATCCTCCAGTCTCCCCTCAGCAGCTTTGTGGGCAGTGAGAGGTGACACACCGTTCACTAGCAGAGGGAGTTTTTGGTCCTGTCGCTGTCAATGGGATTTCCCATTGAAGTCACCTCACGCTAGCAGGAAACCAGAGGCAGGGGAACGAGAGCAGAGAATTCCCCACGAGTGAACAGCCGGAGAATCCCGGACATTAGCTCCTTTCCCAGTGATCACTGCACTCAACCCAGTCGCTGTTTATACGCTCAGTTGTCTCAGTGAATACTACATTACACCATGCTGCTGTGGACACTACAATCAACCCTTTCTGAGTTCTCACTGTATTAATACCATGTATGGATTGATATTTCATTGGACAATGTGCTGGGTTAGATGAATATTTATTGATTCTTGTGATGTGGGTGTCACTGGCTAGGTCAGCATTTATTGCCCATTCCTAGTTGCCCTGGAGAAGGTGGTGGTGAGCTGCCGTCTTGAACCCGCTGCTGTCTATGTGGTGTAGGTACACCCACAGTGCTGTTAGGGAGGGAACCTGCTTAAATTATCACTGCATTTAACCATGTCACTCTTTATAAAAAATAAACTAGACCATGTCTGGGTAATGAATGTGGAGCATGTCTCCATTTCTCTTTACCTCAGCACTGTATCTGTGTATATAACACTTTATACAGTTTCAATGTTATTTATTAGTGTCACAAGTAGGCTTACATTAACACTGCAATGAAGTTGCTGTGAAAATCCCCTAGTTGCCACACTCCGGCGCTGTTCGGCTTCACTGAGGGAGAATTTAGCACGGCCAATCCACCGAACAGCATGTCTTTCAGACTGTGGGAGGAAACCGGAGCACTCGGAGGAAACCCAGACACGGGGAGAACATGCAGACTCCACACAGACAGTGACGCAAGTCGGGAATTGAACCCGGGTCCCTGGCGTTGAGAGGCTGCAGTGCTAACCACTGTGCCACCCCTAGAAACTAGATACAGTTTCTCTTCTTAATGCATGGGGCCATCCCTCTGTATATACTACAATTGGTCTTTACTTAGTTATTGCTTCACTCAACTATGTCACTGTTTCCAATGCACTCAGTGAAGTCACAGTTATTAACGCACGCAGCCATGCCTCTATCGACACCACAGCCGACAATTTCTAAGCTGTTGCTGCACTTCCCCAGGAATAGATTTGATCTGTTTCTCTTACATTCAGCATCATTGGAGATACTGCTGTGTTCGGCCTTGTTTCATTCATTACTCAACTCACCTGTGTCTCAGTTTTATTTTACACAAGTTCCTGTCTTTCTTATTCCTACATTCTACCCTGTTTCAGTTGTTACTGCACTGAAAAATCTCTCTGTTAGGTAGACAGAGAAAGAGAGTCAGCTGGATGGATAGACGAATATTCCTTTAAAGTTATATATTTGTGTGGGTCAGCTGGTGCCACCACTCTTGTTTGGAACGGTTTTTGTTTGGTCTTGTTACCAGCTATTGGGTGTTGTGTGAAATGTCCAATTGCTCCAGTATTGTGTGTGTAATATTGGTGTTGAAAGATTGGGTGAATTTCGCTCGAGTCTCTTGGAGATGAGCAGAAATTGAGGAAGGGAAATAAAGTTGAACATCGGTAAAGGGAAAGTGACCACAGTCCCAGATGACGATCTGCTGCTCTCCCCTTTGAGGGGGAGAACTCACTGGCGGTGATTTACCACACCTCAGGCCAGGGGAAAGGTTGAAAGGGTTGGGCTTTCATGACGTGTTGGAGACTTTGTGCATCTCAAACCAGCTGTCCAGCCAACTGAGTGAACCAACTTCCATATTGCCACATTTCAATGCATGTTGCACAACCTGGTCACAAACGATTGCATTGGAGACTACTCACTGATATTGGGATTGATCTGTGACAATTCTCACAGTCGCGTGTGTGTGTGTATGTTTCTGTCTGTGTGCATGTTAGTGGATATGTTTTTACAGACTCCCAGAGAGAGAGCGAGAGATGCAGAGACCAACAGATGACAGGGTCAAGGAGAGTGAGAGAAAGAGAGAGCCAGATTGAGAGAGGCACTGAGAGACAATGTCTGTCCAAATCCTCTTGAAGCCACTTTGCATTTTCCTCACAACTCACATTCCCACCGAGCTTTGTGTCATCCGCAAACTTGGAAATATTACATTAGGTCCCCACATCCAAATCATTGATAAACATTGTGAACATCTGGGAACAAAGTCCAGATCCTTGTGGCACAGCCGGCCGACACAAGACGGAGAAATCATCTGGCCGGGAACACAACAGCGACATTTTTCAGTGAAGCTCGGAGCCAGCTGTGTCTCAGTGGATCATAATCTGACCTCAGAATCATTCAATTGTGGCTTCAGTTACAGCATCAAATTCTCGGCCAGGCTGGAAAACAAATCACTCCTCAAATCCCCAAATAAAACGTTCTGGGATCTGAACTTAAAATGCTGTAACTGATCATGGAGGAAAGAGTGGGGTCTAATAGACACTGAGAAGATAACTTGCATCTGAATCATAGAACGGTGACAGCACAGGAGGCCATTCAGCCCCATCAAGCCAGTGCGACACTCTGCAAGAGCAATGTCACTATTCCCACTCCTCCACCCTTTCCCCGTCACCCTGTAAATATTTCCCCTTCAGCTTCCCATTCAACTTCCCCTGGAAGTCCTTGATGGAATCCGCTTCCACCTCACCCTCAGACAGTACATTCCAGATACTGGACACTCACTACGTTAGAAACATTTCCTCATGTTGCCGCTGTCGCCATTTACCTGAATTCAGCATCCTCTGGTTTTCAACCTTTCCCCCAATGTGCCGATTATCTCAAGGCCGATCCTCTCAGTCCCGGGACGTCCCTGCAGGAGTTCCTCAGGGTGAGTGTCCGAGGCCCCAACCATCTTCAGCTGCTCCAACACTGACCTTCCCTCCATCACAAGGTCTGAAGTGGGGATGTTCGCTGATGATTGCACAATGTTCAGCACCATACGCAACTCCTCAGATACTGAAACAGAAAATAAGGACATACCAAACAGGTCAGGCAGCATCTGTGGAGAGAGAAACAGATTCTGGGAGCAGGGGGACTGAGAGACAGGCAGATTGAGAAAAATATGCACACACACTAACACTCACACTCAGACAGCCTAAAACTAAACAGATATAGAATGGAGGAGGAATCCCTTCTCCCTCTGTAAATAGAGATTAACTCGATTTCTCTTCCAAAAAGACAGCACATCTGGATGGGCAGAATAGTCTCCAATTCTACCCATGGTCCTTTTCTGATCTCCATTCTTCACATCTGCACACGTTGGCTTCAGCTCCAGTTTGTGAATGAAAGCAAACCCCTGTTCATTACAAATCCACTCAGCCTTTTCCCTCTGCTCTCTCCACACACAATCTACAAGACACAAACAGGAAAGATGGATTCCAGGAGAGAAAGGTCACACCTGATCCTCCTCTCAATGGATTCTCTGTCGCCAGAGAGAACATTCCAGCTCCTACAGAAAGTCACAACTGATTCATGTCAGGGACAGAATTGGAATGAATTGGACACAAGAGAGATGAAAGGTTTCTGCTCATCATAAAAAAGCTAAAGAGTCCCTCAATGTCATTAAGGGAGAGACCTCGCTGGTCTGTCTTGGACCCAAGTCACACACTGACTCTGAATGTCCTCACAGCAACTTGGGGATGGACATTTCTATAGTACTATTCATGGCTTTAGGGTTTCCAAAAGTGTTTCACCGACAATGGAGCGGTTTTGAAATGTTGTCAGTGTTATTTAGGAAATAAGCAAACTTTTGACGCCACACGCATTGAGTTTAAAAATTGGCAAGCCATGTTGCAGCTTTATAGAACCATTGTTAGGCCGCACTTGGAATATAGTGTTCAATTCTGGTCGCCACACTACTGGAAGGATGTGGAGGCTTTGGAGAGGGTACAGAAAAGATTTACCAGGATGTTGCCGGGTATGGAGGGCATTAGATATGAGGAGAGTTTGGAGAAACTTGGTTTGTTCTCACTGGAATGATGGAGGCAAGGGCGGGTGATCTGATAGAAGCCTACAAGATTATGAGAGGCATGGACAGAGTGGATAGTCAGGAGCTATTTCCCAGGGTTGAAGAGTCAATTACTCGGGGGCACAGGTTTAAGGTGCGAGGGACAAGGTTTAAAGGAGATGTACGAGGCAAGTTTTTTACACAGAGGGTGGTGGGTGCCTGGAACTCGCTGCTGGGAGAGGTAGTGGAAGCAGATACAATAATGAGTTTTAAGGGGCATCTGGAGAAATACAAGAATAGGATGGGAATAGAGGGATATGGTCCCTGGAAGGGGAGGGGGTTTTAGTTCACACATGGTTGGTGCAGGCTTGGAGGGCCGAAGGGCCTGTTCTTGTGCTGTAATTTTCTTTATTCTAATTTCAGAGAGAGATATATACAGATACAGAGCCATAGAAAGACAGAAACAGGATGGGATTGTGCTGTACATGTTTCCGAGCTGACATTGAGAGACACACGAGATGTACACCAATGATTTGGATGAGGGAACCAAAAATAATATTTCCAAGTTTGCTGATGCCATGAAACTTGTTGGGAATGTGAGGAGTGAGAAGGATGTTAAAATGTTTCACAGTGACTTCAGTAAATTGAGTGACTGGGTAAATGCGTGGCAGATGCTGTATAACGTGGACAACCGTGAATTTAACTACTTCGGACAGAGAAGCAGAATGGCAGAGGGTTATTTAAATGGTGATAGATTGGGAAATGTTGAGATACAAAGGGACCTGGGTGTCCTAGTACACCAGAGACTGAAAGCAAGCATGCAGCTACAGCAAACAGTTAGGAAGGCAAATGATATGTTGGCCTTCATTGCAAGAGAACTTGAGGAAAGGAGCAAGGATGTCTTACTGCAGCTGTACAGGCCCTCGGTGAGACCACACCTGGAATATTGTGTACAGTTTTTGTCTCTGTAACTATGAAATGCTGCACTTACCATAGAGGGAGAGCAGCGGAGGCACACCAGACTGATTCCTGGGATGGCAGGATTGTCGTATGAGGAGAGATTGAGTCGACTGGGCCTGTATTCACTGGAGTTCCGAAGAATGAGAGGGGATCGAATTGAAATGTATAAATTCTGACTGGGCTGCACTGACTGAATACAGGGATGTTGTTCCCTCCAGCTGAGGGGCTGAGGGGGTGGGGAGAGGGGGGGGGTGGGGGGAGAGGCTGGAACAAGGGGTCACAGATGGTGAAACTTTCCAATATGTTTAATCTGTAGAAACCTATCCATCTCAGTCTGTGAACGATGACTGAGCCTCCACAGCCCTCTGGGATAGGGAATTCCAAAGATTCACCATCCTGGAAGCACATGGTATTCAGGAAAACTTGGCGAGATGGATCGCAAACTGGTTTAGTAATTGGACACAAAGGGTGGTGTTGGAAGGCTGTTTGAGTGGCTGGAGGCCGGTGTCCAGTGGTGCACCACAAGGCTCCGTGCTGGGGGGCTTATTATTGTTACACATAAATGAGACAGATGATAATGTGGGGGCAATGATAAGCAAGGTTCCAGATGACACCAGGATTGGTAGGATGGTTAAATGGGAAGAAGGTTGTAGGTTACAGGAAGATATCGCTGGGTTGTTCAGATAGGCAGAGCAGTGGCAGATGGTATTTGACCCTGATAGGTGCGAGGTGATGCACTTTGGAAGCAGTAACAAGGCAAGGGAGTATTTAATGAGTTGCAGGACACTGGGAAGCTCAGAGGAACATATGGATCTTGGGCAATTATTCACAGATCCCTGAAGGCAGCAGAGCAGGTGAATCAAGTGGTAAAGAAGGCAGATGAGACACTTGCTTTTATCAGTCATGGCGCAGAGTAGAAGAGCAAAGAGTTAATGTTGGAGTTGTACAGAGTGTTGGTTAGGCCACTGCTGGAGTACCGTGTGCAGATCTGGTCACCACACCAGAGGAAGGATATGATAGCACTGGAGGGGGTACAGAGGAGGCTCAGCAGCAAGTTGCCTGGGATGGAGTATTTGAGCTATAAGGAGAGACTGGATAGGTTAGGATTGTTTTCTTTAGAGCAGAGAAGGCTGATTGAGGTGTGTAAGATTATGAGGGGTATGGACAGGATGAATATGAAACAGCTGTTCCCCTTGGTTGAGGGGTCAATCATGAGGGGACATAGTTTTAGGGCAAAGGGCAGGATATTCAGAGGAGAGTTGAGAAAAACATTCACTCAGAGGGTGATGGGAATCAGGAATGTACTGCCTGGGAAGGCAGTGGAGGTCGCAAACCTTACAACCTTTCAAAAGCATTTGGATGAGCACTTGAAACATTACACATTCACTCAGATCAGCCATGATCTTATTGAATGGCGGGGCAGGCTCGAGGGGCTAGATGGCCTACTCCTGCTCCTATTTCTTATGTTCTTATGAAACATCACAACATTCAAAGATATGGTACAAGAGCTGGAAAATTGGATTAGCACAACTTTAGTGGTAGTTACTGTTGGTGCAGACTCAATGGGTCGAAGGGCCTTTTCTTCACTGTACCACTCTATGACTCTGAGGGAAGAAATTCCTCCTCACAGAAAGCAGAGAGTCGGAATAAATGGGTGCTTTTCTGGTTGGCGGATGGTCACTAGTGGCGTGCCGCAGGGATCGGTACTGGGGCCTCAACTTTTTACCATTTATATAGACGATCTGGAGGAGGGGGCTGAGTGTCGGGTAACAAAGTTTGCAGACGACACAAAGATAAGTGGAAAAGTGAATCGTGTGGAGGGCGTAGAAGGTCTGCAGAGAGATTTGGACAGGCTGAGTGAGTGGGCGAGGATCTGGCAGATGGAGTATAACGTTGACAAATGCGAGGTTGTTCACTTTGGAGGAAATAATAGCAAATCGGATTATTATCTAAATGGAAAAAAATTACAACATGCTACTGTGCAAAGGGACCTGGGGGTCCTTGTGCATGAGACGCAAAAACCCAGTCTGCAGGTGCAACAGGTGATCAAGAAGGCAAACGGGATGTTGGCCTATATCGCAAGGGGGATAGAATATAAAAGCAGAGATGTCTTGCTGCATCTGTACAGGGCATTGGTGAGGCCGCAGCTGGAATACTGTGTGCAGTATTGGTCCCCTTATTTGCGAAGGATATATTGGCCTTGGAGGGAGTGCAGAGAAGGTTCACCAGGTTGATACCTGAGATGAGGGGTGTTGATTATCAGGAGAGACTGAGCAGAGTGGGTTTGTACTCGTTGGAATTTAGAAGGCTGAGTGGGGATCTTATAGAGACCTATAAGATAATGAAGGGGCTGGATAGGGTCGAGGTGGGAGAAATTCTTTCCACTTAGAAAGGAAGCTAGAACTAGAGGGCACAGCCTCAAAATAAAGGGGGGTCAGTTTCGGACAGAGTTGAGGGGGAACTTCTTCTCTCAGAGGGTGGTGAATCTTTGGAATTCTCTGCCCACTGAAGTGGTGGAGGCTACCTCGTTGAATATGTTTAAATCACGGATAGATGGATTCCTGATCGGTAAGGGAATTAGGGGTTATATGGATCAGGTGGGTAAGTGGAACTGATCCACTTCAGATCAGCCATGATCTTATTGAATGCGGGGCAGGCTCGAGGGGCTAGATGGCCTTCTCCTGCTCCTATTTCTTATGCCCTTATCTCAGTCCTAAATGTCCTGCCCCCTTACTCTGCGACTATGCCATGGTTCTAGACACCCCCACCCCCCCCCCCCCCCCCCCACCGCCTCCATCCGGGGGAAACATCCTTCCTGTATCTACTCAGCTCATGTTTGGGGGTTGGGGAGAGTTATAGAACAAAGAGATCGAGGGGTACATGTTCATAGCTTCTTGGCAGTGGAGTCACAGGTGGACAGAGTGGTGAAGAAGGCATTCCACATGCTTGGTTTCATTGGTCAGAACATTGAATACAGGAGTTGGGACATCTTGTTGAAGTTGTACAAGACATTGTTAAGGCCACGCTTGGAATACTGTGTACAGTTCTGGTCACCCTATTTTAGAATGGATATTATTAAACTAGAAAGAGTGCAAAAACGATTTACTAGGATGCTACCGGGACATGATGGTTTGGGTTTTAAGGAGAGGTTGCAGAGACTGGGACTTTTTTCCCTGTAGCGTAGAAGACTGAGGGGAGATTTTATAGAGGTCTGTAAAATAATGAGGGGCATAGATCAGCGAGATAGTCAATATTTTCTCCCAAAGGTAGCGGAGTCTAAAACTAGAGGGCATAGGTTTAAGGTGAGAGGTGAGAGATACAAAAGGGTCCAGAGGGCAATTCTTTTCACACAGAGGGTGGTGAGTGTCTGGAATGAGCTGCCAGGGGCAGTAGCAGGGGCGGGTACAATTTTATGTTTTAAAAAGCATTTAGACAGTTACATGGGTAAGATTGGTATAGAGGGATATGGGCGAAACACAGGCAATTGTGATTAGCTTAATGGTAAAACCTGGGCGGCATGGACAAGTTGGGCCAAAGCGCGTTTCCATGCTGTAAACCTCTATGACTCGACCCTGCTGAGCCCTGTAAGAATTGTCCAAGTTTGAATGAGGTCACCTCTCATGCTTCTCAAGTGCATAAAGTAAAAGTCCATTTTCTTTCCTCAGAGGACAATCCCTCCATCCCAGGAATTAATGCAGTGAAATGTCATTGAAGTCCCTCTCGGACAAGAATGTCTTTCCTTAGGTAAGAGGATAAAACTGTACACAACACTCCGTGTGTGGTTTCACCACTAATTCAGCCTCTCCCACATCCCCTTGAAGAGTCTACATCCTCCTCACAACTCACACTTCCACCTGCTTTCATGTCATCTGCAAACTCGGAAATATTACATTTGATCCCAGATGTCCAAATCAATGATATGGATTGTGAATAGCTGGGCTCCCGAGTACTGATCCTTGTGATAAGCCGCTGGTCACAGCCTGCCACCCTGAAAATGACCCATTTGTACCTAAGCTCTGTTTTCTGTCCGTTAACCATTTCTCAATTCATGCCAGTATTATCAGGGTAAATACGTTGCATCACGGGGATAGGGCCTGGGTGGGAATGTTGTTAGCGCAGGCTCGATGGGCTGTATGGCCTCCTTCTGCACTGTAGGATTCTATGATTCTAATATGTACATACGTCAGTGAAGGTGGCAGGGCACTTTGAGAGAGCAGTAAATGAAGTATATGGTATCCCAGCTTTTATTAATGGAGGAATTGAGGACAAGAGTAAGGAGTTCATATTGAACTTGTATAAGACACCCGTTAAGCCTCATCTGGAGACTGCGCCCAGTTCTGGGCACCGTACTTGAGGAGGGATGTGAAGACATTGGAGAGAGTGCAGAGGAGATTCACAAGAATGATTCCAGGGAATAAGATCCGTAGCTCCGAGGGTAGATTGGAGAGGTTGGGACTGTTTTCCTTGGAGAAAAGAAGGCTGAGGTGAGACTTGAGAGAGAGATTCAAGATCCTAAGGGGTATCCACAGGTTAAAGAGTGAGAAACTCTTCCCTCTCAAGAGATGGTCAGGAACTAGAGGGCACAGATTCTAAATGATGGGGAAATGGATCAGAAGTGAAGTGAGAAAAAGCACTTCATCAAGAGTGTGTTTAGAATCTGGAACAATCTTCCTGAAAGCCTGTTCCAATATTCAATAAGATCCTGGCTGATCTGTGATCTAACTCTCTGTCTCTTAACCCCTTGGACGAAGGAAAATCTATCAACCCCAGTTTTAAAATAATAACAAGTGACTGAGCATCAATAGCCATTTGCAGAAGATTGTTTCAAACTAACTCCACACCACATCTGGCAATGTTTCCATTTCTACAATTCTAAAATTCTAAACTGAGGCTAACATTCAAATATTCCCAAATCCTGGAGTTCCCAGCCAGCAGAAAAACTTGTTCTTTATCAGCCTCTCCCTTTCCCTCATTATTGTCAATGTTTGATTAAATCAGCCCCCAACTTAAATTCCAGCGGTTAAGAATAATGTTTAATCTGCACTGTTCATCAAATGTTCCCAACACAAATACTGTAATGGGCTAAATACAGAGTAAAATTCCCTCTGCTCTGTCCAAGGAATGTTTCATCACAGATTTTTATTTTGAACTTTAGGAAAAACAGGAATCAAATTGCTCAGCATCCCAGTGTGGCCTCCTGTTTATTTCAATCAGCCCTTCACATTCAAACATGAAGTTGAAGCTTCGAATACTGTCTGTGGCAGCGTTTGTGGATTCAGTTGTTCTCCTGCTTTTTCAATTGTCTGAAGGATTTGAATTATAGACATTGTTTAATCATTCCTTTCTCTCAGCACATGGAACTTGTGAATCTTCAAGGCAGACAATCTCATGTAATTAACAACAAACTGCATCTTTATTCATCCGTCCATTTCCTATCTCTGAATGGATCACACACATTTCCAGAATGCAGGAAGCTCTCAATGGAAACTGCTTCCAATTATTCCCCAATACAATTGTTCGCACTTGACTGTAAACTACATTCCACTGACACTCCCAAAGCAGCCACAGAAAAGTGACTGGTTATTTTAAACACTGAACCTGAACTATTTGAGCTGATGATTCACTCACATTGTACAGAAATGTTGAGTCTGTTTTGATGAGAGTGATCAGATTAACATTGTAACATGAAGACAGCCTCCGTACAGAGATTAACCACATTTACAACAATTCCGCAATATCAGATCCATTGCTGTGTGTATTGTGCGAATTCAGCTGTGAAATATCTGGACATTTGGAGCTTCCACTGTTTCTGTCATTTCATCATTTATTAAAGTGCGCTGTTCTATCCCTTTTAAATCTAAGTTGTGTCAAATTACATTTCCCTGCACTGAAACCTCTCCACCAGTATGTCCATGTACAAAATATGAATAACTCTTTGCAATCTGATGTTTCCAGCGATGCTGCTTACAATGCTGTCTAATGTTTTGTGTCATTGGCAAACCAGGATGTGTAGTATTCAGTCACATCTCTACTACTACCTCTGGCAGCTTGTTCCAGATGCTCATCAAACTCTGTGTGAAAAGATTGCCCCTCTGGACACTTTTGTATCTCTCCCCTCTCACCTTAAACCCATGCCCTCTAGTTTTAGACTCCCCTTTGGGAAAAGATATTGACTATCTATTGTGTGTCAACCATAGAATAGCCACAGAATGAAGGAGGCCATTCAGCCCATTCAGCTGGTGTCGACTCTCTGCTAGAGCAATCGAGCCAGTCCCACTGCTCCACCTTGTCCCTGGAGCCCTGCAAATCTTTTCCCATCAGCTTCCCATCCCATTTCCTCCGGAAAGACAGCGAGGAGCAGAGAGGAAAGAGGGACATGGGGAATGGAAGGTTTCATCTGATGTTCTTGTTGGCAGATGCTCTGTGGCAGATAAAGCTGGCAGCCTCCTCCAGAAAGCAGCACAGAGTGAATGGAAGGGGCAGAATGTGAGTGAGATGAGACACGAGAGAGAGAGGGGTGAAAGCTTTCTGTTTGTCAGCAAAAAGCACAATGGTGGCCCTGTGTCCTTCAGGGAGCGGCCCAGGCCTCGCTCAAAGCCTGTCCTGTCCTCACACTCACTGGGAGACGGCCATTTCTAACACGTTGTCCATGTTTCTGAGCTGACACTGAGACAAACACAACAACAGCAGCCACTGTCCGGACAAGTCCTCACGGAGAATGAAATGTCCAAAGCCACTTCAAAGGAAGATTGCGCGGCAGGATTTGTCCCCGAGCTGCAGAGGGAGAGATGTGGATGGATGACCAGAAGCTGGGTCAGTGAGGTTGTGTTTTAGCAATGGAGGTCCAGAGAACAGAAAAGGCCCTTCGGCCCATTGCATCTGTGCCGGTCAAAGACAAATCACCCAACTTGGCTCACGGCCTGGTAAGCCTTGGCATTGCAAATGCATAGCTAAGCACTTCTTAAACGTTCTGAGGGTCTCTGCCTCCACCACCCTTTCAGGCAGAGAGTTCCAGACTCCCACCACCCTCTGGGTGAAAAAGGTTTTCCTCACATCCCCTGTAAACCTCCTGCCCCTTACCTTAAATCTATACCCCCTGGTCATTGATCCCACCACCAAGGGGAAAGCTTTCTTCCCGTCTACTCTATCGATGCCCCTCATAATCTTATCCACCTCCATCGTGTTCCCCCTCAGCCTCCTCTGCTCCACGGAAAACAACCCCAGGGTGGAATCTTATCACCGTTCAGGCCGGCAGGATTTTCCCATCCCACTGCAGTGAAAGGAGATTTGGCTGGTCACCAGATTCTCCGACCTCGCTGAGCGGGAGTGTGGCGTCAACAGGTGGTAAGATCACACCCTCAGTCTATAAAATCTCTTCAGTCCGAGTGGCGGCACGGTAGCACAGTGGTTAGCACTGCTGCCTCACAGCGCCAGGGACCCGGGTTCAATTCCGGCCTCGGGTTACTATCTGTGTGGAGTTTGCACATTCTCCCCATGTCTGCGTGGGTCTCCTCCGGGTGCATTGTCCATGCAAAATTGCCCTGAGGGTCCCACGATGTATAAGTTAGGGGGATTAGCGGGAACATACGTGGGGTTACGGGGTAAGCCTGGGTAAGAGTCCGTGCAGATTTGATGGGTCGAATGGCCTCATTCTGGACTGTAGGGGTTCTATGATTCTATGAACTAAAACTCTCCAGGCCAGGCAACATCCTGGTGAATCTCCTCTGCACCTTTTCCAGTGCTATCACATCCCTCCTATCCTGTGCATTCCACAACTGCACAATGTTTCAATGAGGGGTGGCACAGTGGTTAGCGCTGCTGCCTCACAGCGCCAGGGACCCGGGTTTGATTCCTGGCTTGGGTCACTGTCAGTGTGGAGTTTGTACATTCTCCCCGTGTCTGGCACAATCTAATGTCAGTAACAAAGAACTGTATCTTTATTCATCCATCATTTCCAGTCTCTGAATGGATCACACACATTTGCAGAATGCAGGAAGCTCTCAATGGAAACTGCTTCCAATTATTCCCCAATACAATTGTTCAGACTTCACTGTGAACTACATTCCACTGACATTCCCAAAGCAGCCACAGAAAAGTGACTGGTTATTTTAAACATTGAAACTGAACTATATTAACTTACGGTTCACTCACATTGTACAGAAATGTTGACCCTGTGGGATGACAGTTTGGGGGTAACATTGCAACATTAAGGTGCCCTGCGTATTGTGTTTGACAACATTTGCAGCATTTCCAAGATATCAGCGACATTGCTGTGTGTATTGTGTGAATCCAGCTGTGAAATATCCACACATCTTGAACTCCCACTGCTGCTGCCTTTTCATCATTTATAAACACACAAACTAGAAGCAGGAGGAGGCCATTCGGCCCTTCCAGCCTGCTCCAACATTCATTATGATCATGGCTGATCATCAAATTCAACATCCTGATCCCACTTTAGCCCCAAGAGCTCTATCCAATTGCCGGATAAAATTAGATCCCTGTTTGTTCTCACATTGAAGCGATCGAAGAGTGGATTCATCAAGTGTTTTGATGCAGAGAAAACCTTCCTCGACACTGTCCCCACCAAACACAGCACGGGGTTAGATACAGAGTAAAGCTCGCTGTACACTGTCCCCATCAAACACACTCAGGACAGGTGCAGCACGGGGTTAGATACAGAGGAAAGCTCCCTCTACACTGTCCCCATCAAACACACCCAGGACAAGTACAGCACGGTGTTAGATACAGTGTAAAGCTCCCTCGACACTGTCCCCATCAAACACGCCCAGGACAGATAGAGCATGGGGTTAGATACAGAGTAAAGCTCCCTCTACACTGTCCCCAAAAAATACTCCCAGGACAGGGACAGCACGGGGTTAGATACAAAATAAAGATCCCTCTACACTATCCCCATCAAACAGTCCGAGGACAGGTACAGCACGGTGTTAGATACAGAGTAAAGCTCCCTCTACACTGTCCCCTTCAAACACTCCCAGGACAGGGACAGCATGGGGTTAGATACAGAGTAAAGCTCCCTCTAAACTGTCCCCACCAAACACACTCAGGACATATGCAGCACGGGCTTAGATACAGAATAAACTCCCTCTACACCGTCCCCATCAAACAATCCCAGGACAGGTACAGCACGGGGTTAGATACAGAGGAAAGCTCCCTCTACACTGTCCCCATCAAACACACCCAGGACAGATACAGCACGGGGTTAGATACAGAGTAAAGCTCGCTGTCCAGTGTCCTCATCAAACACACTCGGGACAGGTGCAGCACGGGGTTAGATAGAGAGTAAAGCTCCCTCTGCACTGTCCCCTTCAAACACTCCCAGGACAGGTACAGCACGGGGTTAGATACAGAGTAAAGCTCCCTCTGCACTGTCCCCCATCAAACACTCCCAGGACAGGTGCAGCACGGGGTTAGATACAGAGGAAAGCTCCCTCTACACTGTCCCCCATCAAACACTCCCAGAACAGGTCTGGCATGGGGTTAGATACGGAGTAAAGCTCCCTCTAAACTGTCCTCCGTCAAACACTCCCAGGACAGATACGGCACGGGATTAGATACAGAGTAAAGCTCCCTCTGCACTGTCCCCATCAAACACTCCCAGGACAGGTACAGCACGGGGTTAGATACAGAGTAAAGCTCCCTCGACACTGTCCCCATCAAACAATCCCAGGACAGGTACAACAAGGCGTTAGATACAGAGTAAAGCTCCCTCTACACTGTCCCCTTCAAACACTCCCAGGACAGGTACAGCACGGGGTTAGATACAGAGTAAAGCTCCCTCTAAACTGTCCTCACCAAACACACTCAGGACAGGTACAGCACGGGGTTAGATACAGAGGAAAGCTCCCTCTAAAATGTCCCCCATCAAACACTCCCAGAACAGGTCTGGAATGGGGTTAGATACGGAGTAAAGCTCCCTCTAAACTGTCCTCCGTCAAACACTCCCAGGACAGATTACGGCACGGGATTAGATACAGAGTAAAGCTCCCTCTGCACTGTCCCCATCAAACACTCCCAGGACAGGTACAGCACGGCGTTAGATACAGAGTAAAGCTCCCTCGACACTGTCCCCATCAAACAATCCCAGGACAGGTACAACAAGGGGTTAGATACAGAGTAAAGCTCCCTCTACACTGTCCCCATGAAACACTCCCAGGACTGGTGCAGCACGGGATTAGATACAGAGTGAAGCTCGCTCTACACTGTCCCCATCAAACACACTCAGGACAGGTGCAGCACAGTATTAGATACAGAGTAAAGCTCCCTCTGCACTGTCCCCATCAAACAATCCCAGGTCAGATACAGCACGGGGTTAGATACAGAGTAAAGCTCCCTCGACACTGTCCCCATCAAACAATCCCAGGACAGGTTCAACAAGGGGTTAGATACAGAGTAAAGCTCCCTCTACACTGTCCCCATGAAACACTCCCAGGACAGGTGCAGCACGGGATTAGATACAGAGTAAAGCTCGCTCTACACTGTCCCCATCAAACACACTCAGGACAGTTGCAGCACGGAGTTAGATACAGAGTAAAGCTCCCTCGACACTGTCCCCATCAAAGTCACCCAGGACAGTTACAGCACGGGGTTAGATACAGAGTAAAGCTCCATCTACCCTGTCCCACATCAAACATTCCCAGGATTGATACAGCATGGAGTTAGACACAGAGTAAAGCTCCCTCTACGCTGTCCCCATCAAACACTCCCAGGACAGATACAGCCCGGGATTAGATACAGAATAAAGATCCCTCTACACTATCCCCATCAAACAGTCCGAGGACAGGTACAGCACGGGGTTAGATACAGAGTAAAGCTCCCTCTACACTGTCCCCTTCAAACACTCCCAGGACAGGTACAGCACGGGGTTAGATACAGAGTAAAGCTCCCTCTAAACTGTCCCCACCAAACACACTCAGGACATATACAGCACGGGGTTAGATACAGAATAAACTCCCTCTACACCGTCCCCATCAAACAATCCCAGGACAGATACAGCCCGGGATTAGATACACATTAAAGATCCCTCTACACTATCCCCATCAAACAGTCCGAGGACAGGTACAGCACGGGGTTAGATACAGAGGAAAGCTCCCTCTACACTGTCCCCATCAAACACACCCAGGACAGATACAGCAAGGGGTTAGATACAGAGAAATGCTCCCTGTACACTGTCCCCATCAAACACTCCCAGGACAGATACAGCACGGGATTAGATACAGAGTAAAGCTCCCTATACACTGTCCCCATCAAACACTCCCAGGACAGGTACAGAACGGGGTTAGATACAGAGTAAAGGTCCCTCTACAGTGTCCCCATGAAACACTCCCAGGACAGATGCAGCACGGGATTAGATACAGAGTAAAGCTCCCTCTGCACTGTCCCCATCAAACACTCCCAGGACAGGTACAGCACGGGGTTAGATACAGAGTAAAGCTCGCTGTCCACTGTCCCCATCAAACACACTCGGGACAGGTGCAGCACGGGGTTAGATACAGAGTAAAGCTCCCTCCACACTGTTCCCATCAAACACACCCAGGACAGGTGCAGCACAGGGTTAGATACAGAGAAAAGCTCCCTCGACACTGTCCGCATCAAACACTCCCAGGACAGATACAGCACGGGGTTAGATACAGAGTAAAGCTCCCTCGACACTGTCCCCAAAAAACACTCCCAGGACAGGTACAGCACGCGGTTCGATACAGAGTAAAGATCCCTCTACGCTGTCCCCACCAAACACTCCCACGACAGGTACAGCACGGGGTTAGATACAGAGTAAAGCTCCCTCTAAACTGTCCCCCATCAAACACTCCCAGAACAGGTCTGGCATGGGGTTAGATACGGAGTAAAGCTCCCTCTAAACTGTCCCCCATCAAACACTCCCAGGACAGATACAGCACGGGATTAGATACAGAGTAAAGCTCCCTCTACAGTGTCTCAATCAAACACTCCCAGGACAGATACAGCATGGGGTTAGATACAGAATAAAGTTCCCTCTACACTGTCCCCCATCAAACACTCCCAGGACAGGTGCAGCACGGGGTTTGATCCAGAGTAAAGCTCGCTGTACACTGTCCCCATCAAACACACTCAGGACAGGTGCAGCACGGGGTTATATCCAGAGTAAAGCTCCCTCTGCACTGTCCCCACCGAACACATTCAGGACAGGAACAGCACGGGGTTAGATACAGAGTAAAGCTCCCTCGGCACCGTCCCCATCAAACACTCCCAGGACAGGTACAGCACGGGGTTAGATCCAGAGTAAAGCTCCCTCTGCACTGTCCCCATCAAACACACCCAGGACAGATACAGCATGGGGTTAGATACAGAGAGAAGCTCCCTCTGCACTGTCCCCCATCAAACACTCCCAGAACAGGTCTGGCATGGGGTTAGATACGGAGTAAAGCTCCCTCTAAACTGTCCTCCGTCAAACACTCCCAGGACAGATACGGCACGGGATTAGATACAGAGTAACGCTCCCTCTGCACTGTCCCCATCAAACACTCCCAGGACAGGTACAGCACGGCGTTAGATACAGAGTAAAGCTCCCTCGGCACTGTCCCCATCAAACAATCCCAGGACAGGTACAACAAGGGGTTAGATACAGAGTAAAGCTCCCTCTACACTGTCCCCATGAAACACTCCCAGGACAGGTGCAGCACGGGATTCGATACAGAGTAAAGCTCGCTGTACACTGTCCCCATCAAACACACTCAGGACAGGTACAGCACGGGGTCAGATACAGAGTAAAGCTCGCTCTACACTGTCCCCATCAAACACACTCAGGACAGGTGCAGCACAGGGTTAGATACAGAGTAAAGCTCCCTCTGCACTGTCCCCATCAAACAATCCCAGGACAGGTACAGCACGGGATTAGATACAGAGTAAAGCGCCCTCTACACTGTCCCCATCAAACACAGTCAGGACAGGTGCAGCACGGGGTTAGATACAGAGTAAAGCTCCCTCGACACTGTCCGCATCAAACACTCCTAGGTCAGATACAGCACGGTGTTAGATACAGAGTAAAGCTCCCTCTACACTGTCCCCTTCAAACACTCCCAGGACAGGTACAGCACGGGGTTAGATACAGAGTAAAGCTCCCTCTAAACTGTCCCCACCAAACACACTCAGGACATATGCAGCACGGGCTTAGATACAGAATAAACTCCCTCTACACCGTCCCCATCAAACAATCCCAGGACAGGTACAGCACGGGGTTAGATACAGAGGAAAGCTCCCTCTACACTGTCCCCATCAAACACACCCAGGACAGATACAGCACGGGGTTAGATACAGAGTAAAGCTCGCTGTCCACTGTCCCCATCAAACACACTCGGGACAGGTGCAGCACGGGGTTAGATACAGAGTAAAGCTCCCTCGACACTGTCCCCATCAAACAATCCCAGGACAGGTACAGCACGGGATTAGATACAGAGTAAAGCTCCCTCTACACTGTCCCCATCAAACACACTCAGGACAGGTGCAGCACGGGGTTAGATACAAAGTAAAGCTCCCTCGACACTGTCCGCATCAAACAGTCCCAGGTCAGATACAGCACGGGGTTAGATACAGAGTAAAGCTCCCTCGACACTGTCCCCATCAAAGTCACCCAGGACAGTTACAGCACGGGGTTAGATACAGAGTAAAGATCCATCTACACTGTCCCACATCAAACATTCCCAGGATTGATACAGCATGGAGTTAGACACAGAGTAAAGCTCCCTCTACGCTGTCCCCATCAAACACTCCCAGGACAGATCCAGCCCGGGATTAGATACAGAATAAAGATCCCTCTACACTATCCCCATCAAACAGTCCGAGGACAGGTACAGCACGGTGTTAGATACAGAGTAGAGCTCCCTCTACACTGTCCCCTTCAAACACTCCCAGGACAGGTACAGCACGGGGTTAGATACAGAGTAAAGCTCCCTCTAAACTGTCCCCACCAAACACACTCAGGACATATGCAGCACGGGGTTAGATACAGAATAAACTCCCTCGACACCGTCCCCATCAAACAATCCCAGGACAGGTACAGCACGGGGTTAAATACAGAGGAACGCTCCCTCTACACTGTCCCCATCAAACACACCCAGGACAGATACAGCACGGGGTTAGATACAGAGTAAAGCTCGCTGTCCACTGTCCCCATCAAATACACTCGGGACAGGTGCAGCACGGGGTTAGATACAGAGTAAAGCTCCCTCCACACTGTTCCCATCAAACACACCCAGGACAGGTGCAGCACGGGGTTAGATACAGAGTAAAGCTCCCTCTGCACTGTCCCCTTCAAACACTCCCAGGACAGGTACAGCACGGGGTTAGATACAGAGTAAAGCTCCCTCTAAACTGTCCTCACCAAACACACTCAGGACAGGTCTGGCACGGGGTGAGATACAGAGGAAAGCTCCCTCTAAAATGTCCCCCATCAAACACTCCCAGAACAGGGCTGGCATGGCGTTAGATACGGAGTTAAGCTCCCTCTAAACTGTCCTCCGTCAAACACTCCCAGGACAGAAACGGCACGGGATTAGATACAGAGTAAAGCTCCCTCTGCACTGTCCCCATCAAACACTCCCAGGACAGGTACAGCACGGCGTTAGATACAGAGTAAAGCTCCCTCTAAACTGTCCCCACCAAACACACTCAGGACATATGCAGCACGGAGTGAGATACAGAATAAACTCCCTCTGCACCGTCCCCATCAAACAATCCCAGGCCAGGTACAGCACGGGGTTAGATACAGAGGAAAGCTCCCTCTACACTGTCCCCATCAAACACACCCAGGACAGAAACAGCACGGGGTTAGATACAGAGTAAAGCTCCCTCTACACTGTCCCCATCAAACACACCCAGGACAGAAACAGCACGGGGTTAGATACAGAGGAAAGCTCCCTCTACACTGTCCCCATCAAACACACCCAGGACAGAAACAGCACGGGGTTAGATACAGAGTAAATCTCGCTGTCCACTGTCCCCATCAAACACACTCGGGACAGGTGCAGCACGGGGTTAGATACAGAGTAAAGCTCCCTCCACACTGTTCCCATCAAACACTCCCAGGACAGGTACAGCACGGGGTTAGATACAGAGAAAAGCTCCCTCCACACTGTTCCCATCAAACACACCCAGGACAGGTGCAGCACGGGGTTAGATACAGAGTAAAGCTCCCTCTGCACTGTCCCCTTCAAACACTCCCAGGACAGGTGCAGCACGGGGTGAGATACAGAGTAAAGCTCCCTCTACACTGTCCCCATCAAACACACTCGGGACAGGTGCAGCACGGGGTTAGATACAGAGTAAAGCTCCCTCCACACTGTTCCCATCAAACACACCCAGGACAGGTGCAGCACGGGGTTAGATACAGAGTAAAGCTCCCTCTGCACTGTCCCCTTCAAACACTCCCAGGACAGGTACAGCACGGGGATAGATACAGAGTAAAGCTCCCTCGACACTGTCCCCATCAAACATTCCCAGGACAGATACAACAAGGGGTTAGATACAGAGTAAAGCTCCCTCTGCACCGTCCCCTTCAAACACTCCCAGGACAGGTACAGCACGGGGTTAGATACAGAGTAAAGCTCCCTCGAAACTGTCCCCACCAAACACACTCAGGACACATGCAGCACGGGCTTAGATACAGAATAAACTCCCTCTACACCGTCCCCATCAAACACTCCCAGGACAGGTACAGCACGGGGTTAGATACAGAGGAAAGCTCCCTCTACACTGTCCCCATCAAACACACCCAGGACAGATACAGCACGGGGTTAGATACAGAGTAAAGCTCCCTCTACACTGTCCCACATCAAACACTCCCCGGATTGATACAGCATGGAGTTAGACACAGAGTAAAGCTCCCTCGACACTGTCCCCAAAAAACACTCCCAGGACAGGTACAGCACGGGGTTCGATACACAGTAAAGATCCCTCTACTGTCCCCACCAAACACTCCCAGGACAGATACAGCCCGGGATTATATACAGAATAAAGATCCCTCTACACTATCTCCATCAAACACTCCGAGGACAGGTACAGCACGGGGTTCGATACAAAGTAAAGCTCCCTCGACACTGTCCCCTTCAAACACTCCCAGGACAGGTACAGCACGGGGATAGATACAGAGTAAAGCTCCCTCGAAACTGTCCCCATCAAACAAAGAACAAAGAACAAAGAACAATACAGCACAGGAACAGGCCCTTCGGCCCTCCAAGCCCGCGCCGCTCCCCGGTCCAGGATTGAATCCTGAATCCAGGATCCCCGCCCAATTTTCCAGCCTATCTACATACCAATATCCTATCCACCGAGCTGTCCCTCACAGCTACGATGCTTTGTTCATTACAACCTATTAACTTACCCCCACCCCCCCATTCCAGACCATGTGATCTCCAGGGAGAGGCGAAAACCCAGAGTGAAAAACCCCAGGGCCAATATGGGGAAAAAAAAATCTGGGAAATTCCTCTCCGACCCCCTGAGGCGATCGAAACGAGTCCAGGAGATCACAATGGCCCCGATCGGAAAATGCTTCCCAACCCTAGTCATTTCCACTTCCACGAACACCATATGAATCCCCTGCCCCCGAGACAGGTTCCCAAATATCCGCAGTCTCACTCTGTACTGGCACCAGCAAGATGATCGTAGAATAAAGCCTTGAAACGAGAAACCAGGAACAATTAGCCCGCGCCGCTCCCTGGTCCAAACTAGATCACTCTTTTGTATCCCTCCATTCCCACTCCGTTCATATAGCTGTCTAGATAAGTCTTAAACGTTCCCAGTGTGTCCGCCTCCACCACCTTGCCCGGCAACACATTCCAGGCCCCCACGACCCTCTGTGTGAAATATGTCCTTCTGATATCTGTGTTAAACCTCCCCCCCTTCACCTTGAACCTATGACCCGTCGTGAACGTCACCACCGACCCGGGGAAAAGCTTCCCACCGTTCACTCCCAGAACAGGTCTGGCATGGGGTTAGATACAGAGTAAAGCTCCCTCTAAACTGTCCCCCATCAAACACTCCCAGGACAGATACAGCACGGGATTAGATACAGAGTAAAGCTCCCTCTACACTGTCTCAATCAAACACTCCCAGGACAGATACAGCATGGGGTTAGATACAGACTAAAGTTCCCTCTACACTGTCCCCCATCAAACACTCCCAGGACAGGGGCAGCACGGGGTTAGATCCAGAGTAAAGCTCGCTGTACACTGTCCCCATCAAACACACTCAGGACAGGTGCAGCACGGGGTTATATACAGAGTAAAGCTACCTGGGCACCGTCCCCATCAAACACACCCAGGACAGATACAGCACGGGGTTAGATCCAGAGTAAAGCTCGCTGTACACTGTCCCCATGAAACACACTCAGGACAGGTGCAGCACGGGGTGAGATACAGAGTAAAGCTCCCTCTACACTGTCCCCATCAAACACTCCCAGGACAGGTACAGCACGGGGTTAGATACAGAGTAAAGCTCCCTCTTCGCTGTCCCCATCAAACACACCTACGATAGACACAGCACGGGATTAGATACAGAGTAAAGCTCGCTGTACACTGTCCCCATCAAACAGTCCCAGGACAGGTACAGCACGGGGTTAGATACAGAGTAAAGCTCCCTCTACACTGTCCCCTTCACACACTCCCAGGACAGGTACAGCATGGGGTTAGATAGAGAGTAAAGCTCCCTCTACACTGTCCCCATCAAACACTCCCAGGTCAGATACAGCACGGGATTAGATACAGAGTAAAGCTCCCTCTACGCTGTCCCCATCAAACACTCCCAGGACAGGTACAGCACGGGGTTAGATACAGAGTAAAGCTCCCTCTACACTGTCCCCATCAAAGACTCCGAGGAGAGGTACAGCACGGGGTTAGATACAGAGTAAAGCTCCCTCTGCACTGTCCCCTTCACACACTCCCAGGACAGGTACAGCATGGGGTTAGATACAGAGTAAAGCTCCCTCTACACTGTCCTCACCAAACACACTCAGGACAGGTACAGCATGGGGTTAGATACAGAGTAAAGCTCCCTCTACACTGTCCCCATCAAACACACCCAGGACAGAAACAGCACGGGGTTAGATACAGAGCAAAGCTCCCTCCACACTGTTCCCATCAAACACACCTACGACAGATACAGCACGGGATTAGATACAGAGTAAAGCTCGCTGTACACTGTCCCCATCAAACACACTCAGGACAGGTGCAGCACGGGGTTAGATACAGAATAAAGATCCCTCTACACTGTCCCCATCAAAGACTCCGAGGGCAGGTACAGCACGTGGTTCGATACAGAGTAAAGCTCCCTCTACACTGTCCCCATCAAACACTCCCAGGACAGGTACAGCACGGGTTTAGATACAGAGTAAAGCTCCCTCTAAACTGTCCTCACCAAACACACTCAGGACAGGTACAGCACGGGGTTAGATACAGAGGAAAGCTCCCTCTACACCGTCCCTATCAAACACTCCCAGAACAGGTACAGCACGGGGCTAGATACAGAGTAAAGCTCCCTCTACATTGTCTCCATCAAACACTCCCAGGACAGGTACAGCACGGGGTTGGATCCAGAGTAAAGCTCCCTCTACACTGTCCCCATCAAACACTCCCAGGACAGGTACAGCACGGGGTTAGATCCAGAGTAAAGCTCCCTCTACACTGTCCCCATCAAACACTCCCAGGACAGGTACAGCACGGGCTTAGATACAGAGTGAAGCTCCCTCTACGCTGTCCCCATCAAACACACCTACGATAGACACAGCACGGGATTAGATACAGAGTAAAGCTCGCTGTCCACTGTCCCCATCAAACAGTCCCAGGACAGGTAAAGCACGGGGTTAGATACAGAGTAAAGCTCGCTGTACACTGTCCCCATCAAACACACTCAGGACAGGTGCAGCACGGGGTTACATACAGAGTAAAGCTCGCTCTGCACTGTCCCCATCAAACACTCCCAGGACAGGTGCAGCACGGTGTTCGATACAGAGTAAAGCTCCCTCTACACTGTCGCCATGAAACACTCCAAGGACAGATACAGCACGGGGTTAGGTACAGAATAAAGCTCCCTCTCCACGGGTCCCCTTCAAACACTCCCAGGACAGGTACAGCATGGGGTTAGATACAGAGTAAAGCTCCCTCTACACTGTCCCCATCAAACACTCCCAGGTCAGATACAGCACGGGATTAGATACAGAGTAAAGCTCCCTCTACGCTGTCCCCATCAAACACTCCCAGGACAGGGACAGCACCGGGTTAGATACAGAGTAAAGCTCCCTCTATACTTTCCCACATCAAACACTCCCAGGATTGATACAGCACGGAGTTAGATACAGAATAAAGCTCCCTCTACACTGTCCCCAACAAACACTCCCAGGACAGATACAGCCCGGGATTAGATACAGAATAAAGATCCCTCTACACTGTCCCCATCAAACAGTCCGAGGACAGGTACAGCACGGCGTTAGATACAGAGTAAAGCTCCCTCTAAACTGTCCCCACCAAACACACTCAGGACATATGCAGCACGGGGTTAGATACAGAATAAACTCCCTCTACACCGTCCCCATCAAACAATCCCAGGACAGGTACAACACGGGGTTAGATACAGAGGAAAGCTCCCTCTACACTGTCCCCATCAAACACACCCAGGACAGATACAGCCCGGGGTTAGATACAGAGTAAAGCTCGCTGTCCACTGTCCCATCAAACACACTCGGGACAGGTGCAGCACGGGGTTAGATACAAAGTAAAGCTCCCTCTGCACTGTCCCCATCAAACACTCCCAGGACAGGTACAGCACGGGATTAGATACAGAGTAAAGCTCCCTCGACACTGTCCCAATCAAACAATCCCAGGACAGGTACAACAAGGGGTTAGATACAGAGTAAAGCTCCCTCTACACTGTCCCCTTCAAACACTCCCAGGACAGGTACAGCACGGGGTTAGATACAGAGTAAAGCTCCCTCTAAACTGTCCCCACCAAACACACTCAGGACATATGCAGCACGGGGTTAGATACAGAATAAACTCCCTCTACACCGTCCCCATCAAACACTCCCAGGACAGGTACAGCACGGGGTTAGATACAGAGTAAAGCTCCCTCTACACTGTTCCCATCAAACACACCCAGGACAGGTGCAGCACGGGGTTAGATACAGAGTAAAGCTCCCTCGACACTGTCCGCATCAAACACTCCCAGGACAGATACAGCACGGGGTTAGATACAGAGTAAAGCTCCCTCTCCACTGTCCCACATCAAACACTCCCCGGATTGATACAGCATGGAGTTAGACACAGAGTAAAGCTCCCTCGACACTGTCCCCAAAAAACACTCCCAGGACAGGTACAGCACGGGGTTCGATACACAGTAAAGATCCCTCTACGCTGTCCCCACCAAACACTCCCAGGACAGATACAGCCCGGGATTAGATACAGAATAAAGATCCCTCTACACTATCTCCATCAAACACTCCGAGGACAGGTACAGCACGGGGTTCGATACAAAGTAAAGCTCCCTCTACACTGTCCCCTTCAAACACTCCCAGGACAGGTACAGCATGGGGATAGATACAGAGTAAAGCTCCCTCTAAACTGTCCCCCATCAAACACTCCCAGAACAGGTCTGGCATGGGGTTAGATACAGAGTAAAGCTCCCTCTAAACTGTCCCCCATCAAACACTCCCAGGACAGATACAGCACGGGATTAGATACAGAGTAAAGCTCCCTCTACACTGTCTCAATCAAACACTCCCAGGACAGATACAGCATGGGGTTAGATACAGACTAAAGTTCCCTCTACACTGTCCCCCATCAAACACTCCCAGGACAGGTGCAGCACGGGGTTAGATCCAGAGTAAAGCTCGCTGTACACTGTCCCCATCAAACACACTCAGGACAGGTGCAGCACGGGGTTAGATACAGAGTAAAGCTCGCTCTACACTGTCCCCATCAAACACTCCCAGGACAGGTGCAGCACGGTGTTCGATACAGAGTAAAGCTCCCTCTACGCTGTCCCCATCAAACACTCCCAGGACTGGTACAGCACGGGCTTAGATACAGAGTGAAGCTCCCTCTACGCTGTCCCCATCAAACACACCTACGATAGACACAGCACGGGATTAGATACAGAGTAAAGCTCGCTGTACACTGTCCCCATCAAACAGTCCCAGGACAGGTAAAGCACGGGGTTAGATACAGAGTAAAGCTCGCTGTACACTGTCCCCATCAAACACACTCAGGACAGGTGCAGCACGGGGTTAGATACAGAGTAAAGCTCGCTCTACACTGTCCCCATCAAACACTCCCAGGACAGGTGCAGCACGGTGTTCGATACAGAGTAAAGCTCCCTCTACACTGTCCCCATCAAACACTCCCAGGACAGGTACAGCATGGGGTTAGATACAGAGTAAAGCTCCGTCTACACTGTCCCCATCAAACACTCCCAGGTCAGATACAGCACGGGATTAGATACAGAGTCAAGCTCCCTCTACGCTGTCCCCATCAAACACTCCCAGGACAGGTACAGCACGGGGTTAGATACAGAGTAAAGCTCCCTCTACACTGTCCCCATCAAAGACTCCGAGGAGAGGTACAGCACAGGGTTAGATACAGAGTAAAGCTCCCTCTGCACTGTCCCCTTCACACACTCCCAGGACAGGTACAGCATGGGGTTAGATACAGAGTAAAGCTCCCTCTACACCGTCCCCATGAAACACACCCAGGACAGGTGCAGCACCGGGTGAGATACAGAGTAAAGCTCCCTCTACGCTGTCCCCATCAAGCACTCCCAGGACAGGTACAGCACGGGCTTTGATACAGAGTGAAGCTCCCTCTACGCTGTCCCCATCAAACACACCTACGACAGATACAGCACGGGATTAGATACAGAGTAAAGCTCGCTGTACACTGTCCCCATCAAACACACTCAGGACAGGTGCAGCACGGGGTTAGATACAGAATAAAGATCCCTCTACACTGTCCCCATCAAACACTCCCAGGACAGTTTGAGCACGGGGCGAGATACAGAGTAAAGCTCCCTCTACACTGTCCCCATCAAACACTCCCAGGACAGGTACAGCACGGGGTTAGATACAGAGGAAAGCTCCCTCTACACCGTCCCCATCAAACAATTCCAGGACAGGTACAGCACGGGGTTAGATCCAGAGTAAAGCTCTCTCGACACTGTCCCCATCAAACACTCCCAGGACAGGTACAGCACGGGGTTAGATCCAGAGTAAAGCTCCCTCTGCACTGTCCCCATCAAACACTCCCAGGACAGGGACAGCACCGGGTTAGATACAGAGTAAAGCTCCCTCTACACTGTCCCGATCAAACACTCCCAGGACAGGGACAGCACCGGGTTAGATACAGAGTAAAGCTCCCTCTATACTTTCCCACATCAAACACTCCCAGGATTGATACAGCACGGGGTTAGATACAGAATAAAGCTCCCTCTACACTGTCCCCCATCAAACACTCCCAGGACAGTTACAGCACGAGTTTAGATCCAGAGTCAAGCTCCCTCTACACTGTCGCCATGAAACACTCCAAGGACAGATACAGCACGGTGTTAGGTACAGAGTAAAGCTCCCTCTAAACTGTCCCCACCAAACACACTCAGGACATATGCAGCACGGGGTTAGATACAGAATAAACTCCCTCTACACCGTCCCCATCAAACAATCCCAGGACAGGTACAACACGGGGTTAGATACAGAGGAAAGCTCCCTCTACACTGTCCCCATCAAACACACCCATGACAGATACAGCCCGGGGTTAGATACAGAGTAAAGCTCGCTGTCCACTGTCCCATCAAACACACTCGGGACAGGTGCAGCACGGGGTTAGATACAAAGTAAAGCTCCCTCTGCACTGTCCCCATCAAACACTCCCAGGACAGGTACAGCACGGGATTAGATACAGAGTAAAGCTCCCTCGACACTGTCCCAATCAAACAATCCCAGGACAGGTACAACAAGGGGTTAGATACAGAGTAAAGCTCCCTCTACACTGTCCCCTTCAAACACTCCCAGGACAGGTACAGCACGGGGTTAGATACAGAGTAAAGCTCCCTCTAAACTGTCCCCACCAAACACACTCAGGACATATGCAGCACGGGGTTAGATACAGAATAAACTCCCTCTACACCGTCCCCATCAAACACTCCCAGGACAGGTACAGCACGGGGTTAGATACAGAGTAAAGCTCCCTCTACACTGTTCCCATCAAACACACCCAGGACAGGTGCAGCACGGGGTTAGATACAGAGTAAAGCTCCCTCGACACTGTCCGCATCAAACACTCCCAGGACAGATACAGCACGGGGTTAGATACAGAGTAAAGCTCCCTCTCCACTGTCCCACATCAAACACTCCCCGGATTGATACAGCATGGAGTTAGACACAGAGTAAAGCTCCCTCGACACTGTCCCCAAAAAACACTCCCAGGACAGGTACAGCACGGGGTTCGATACACAGTAAAGATCCCTCTACGCTGTCCCCACCAAACACTCCCAGGACAGATACAGCCCGGGATTAGATACAGAATAAAGATCCCTCTACACTATCTCCATCAAACACTCCGAGGACAGGTACAGCACGGGGTTCGATACAAAGTAAAGCTCCCTCTACACTGTCCCCTTCAAACACTCCCAGGACAGGTACAGCATGGGGATAGATACAGAGTAAAGCTCCCTCTAAACTGTCCCCCATCAAACACTCCCAGAACAGGTCTGGCATGGGGTTAGATACAGAGTAAAGCTCCCTCTAAACTGCCCCCATCAAACACTCCCAGGACAGATACAGCACGGGATTAGATACAGAGTAAAGCTCCCTCTACACTGTCTCAATCAAACACTCCCAGGACAGATACAGCATGGGGTTAGATACAGACTAAAGTTCCCTCTACACTGTCCCCCATCAAACACTCCCAGGACAGGTGCAGCACGGGGTTAGATCCAGAGTAAAGCTCGCTGTACACTGTCCCCATCAAACACACTCAGGACAGGTGCAGCACGGGGTTAGATACAGAGTAAAGCTCGCTCTACACTGTCCCCATCAAACACTCCCAGGACAGGTGCAGCACGGTGTTCGATACAGAGTAAAGCTCCCTCTACGCTGTCCCCATCAAACACTCCCAGGACTGGTACAGCACGGGCTTAGATACAGAGTGAAGCTCCCTCTACGCTGTCCCCATCAAACACACCTACGATAGACACAGCACGGGATTAGATACAGAGTAAAGCTCGCTGTACACTGTCCCCATCAAACAGTCCCAGGACAGGTAAAGCACGGGGTTAGATACAGAGTAAAGCTCGCTGTACACTGTCCCCATCAAACACACTCAGGACAGGTGCAGCACGGGGTTAGATACAGAGTAAAGCTCGCTCTACACTGTCCCCATCAAACACTCCCAGGACAGGTGCAGCACGGTGTTCGATACAGAGTAAAGCTCCCTCTACACTGTCCCCATCAAACACTCCCAGGACAGGTACAGCATGGGGTTAGATACAGAGTAAAGCTCCGTCTACACTGTCCCCATCAAACACTCCCAGGTCAGATACAGCACGGGATTAGATACAGAGTCAAGCTCCCTCTACGCTGTCCCCATCAAACACTCCCAGGACAGGTACAGCACGGGGTTAGATACAGAGTAAAGCTCCCTCTACACTGTCCCCATCAAAGACTCCGAGGAGAGGTACAGCACAGGGTTAGATACAGAGTAAAGCTCCCTCTGCACTGTCCCCTTCACACACTCCCAGGACAGGTACAGCATGGGGTTAGATACAGAGTAAAGCTCCCTCTACACCGTCCCCATGAAACACACCCAGGACAGGTGCAGCACCGGGTGAGATACAGAGTAAAGCTCCCTCTACGCTGTCCCCATCAAGCACTCCCAGGACAGGTACAGCACGGGCTTTGATACAGAGTGAAGCTCCCTCTACGCTGTCCCCATCAAACACACCTACGACAGATACAGCACGGGATTAGATACAGAGTAAAGCTCGCTGTACACTGTCCCCATCAAACACACTCAGGACAGGTGCAGCACGGGGTTAGATACAGAATAAAGATCCCTCTACACTGTCCCCATCAAACACTCCCAGGACAGTTTGAGCACGGGGCGAGATACAGAGTAAAGCTCCCTCTACACTGTCCCCATCAAACACTCCCAGGACAGGTACAGCACGGGGTTAGATACAGAGGAAAGCTCCCTCTACACCGTCCCCATCAAACAATTCCAGGACAGGTACAGCACGGGGTTAGATCCAGAGTAAAGCTCTCTCGACACTGTCCCCATCAAACACTCCCAGGACAGGTACAGCACGGGGTTAGATCCAGAGTAAAGCTCCCTCTGCACTGTCCCCATCAAACACTCCCAGGACAGGGACAGCACCGGGTTAGATACAGAGTAAAGCTCCCTCTACACTGTCCCGATCAAACACTCCCAGGACAGGGACAGCACCGGGTTAGATACAGAGTAAAGCTCCCTCTATACTTTCCCACATCAAACACTCCCAGGATTGATACAGCACGGGGTTAGATACAGAATAAAGCTCCCTCTACACTGTCCCCCATCAAACACTCCCAGGACAGTTACAGCACGAGTTTAGATCCAGAGTAAAGCTCCCTCTACACTGTCGCCATGAAACACTCCAAGGACAGATACAGCACGGTGTTAGGTACAGAGTAAAGCTCCCTCTACACGGGTCCCCTTCAAACACTCCCAGGACAGTTTGAGCACGGGGTGAGATACAGAGTAAAGCTCCCTCTCCACTGTCCCCATCACACACTCCCAGGACAGGTACAGCACGGGATTAGATACAGAGTAAAGCTCCCTCTACACCGTCCCCATCAAACACTCCCAGGACAGTTTGAGCACGGGGCGAGATACAGAGTAAAGCTCCCTCTACACTGTCCCCATCAAACACTCCCAGGACAGGTACAGCACGGGACTAGATACAGAGTAAATCTTCCTCTACACTGTCCCCTTCAAACACTCCCAGGACAGGTGCAGCACGGGGTTAGATCCAGAGTAAAGCTCCCTCTACACTGTCCCCATCAAACACTCCCAGGACAGGTACAGCACGGGGTTAGATACAGAGTAAAGCTCCCTCTACACCGTCCCCATCAAACACTCCCAGGACAGGTACAGCACGGGGTTAGATACAGAGTCAAGCTCCCTCTACACCGTCCCCATCAAACACTCCCAGGACAGTTTGAGCACGGGGTTAGATACAGAGTAAAGCTCCCTCTACACTGTCCCCATCAAACACTCCCAGGACAGATACAGCACGGGGTTAGATACAGAGTAAAGCTCCCTCTACACTGTCCCCATCAAACACTCCCAGGACAGGGACAGCACGGGGTTAGATACAGAGTAAAGCTCCCTCTACACTGTCGCCATCAAACACTCCCAGGACAGGGACAGCACGGGGTTGGCAAACAGCTAATATCTCAAAGCTGATCCTCTCAGTCCCGGGACATCACTGCAGGAGTTCCTCAGGGTGAGTGTCCGAGGCCCCAACCATCTTCAGCTGCTCCATCACTGACCTTCCCTCCATAGGTGAGATGTTCGCTGATGATCGCAGCATTCACAACTCCTCAGATTGTGAAATAGTCAATGCCGGAATACTGAGCAGGACAGGCAGCATCTGTGTAAAGAGAAGCAGATTCTGGGACTGGGGGACTGAGAGACAGGAAGATAGTGAAACACACACAAACTCACTGACAACAAACGCAGTGATGCACACACACACACACACACACACAGATACACGCACAGTCTCACACACACACACAGATAGAGAACAGTCCCACAGTCTCACTCACAATATCCTAATCCCCCTGGCATTAAGGGGCAACTTATCACGGCCAATCAACCTAACGCGCGCATCCTTGGAGTGTGGGAGGAAACCGGAGCACCCGGAGGAAACCCATGCAGACACGGGGAGAACGTGCAAACTCCACACAGACAGTGACCTGAGACCAGAATTGAACCCAGGTCCGTGGCACTGTGAGGCAGCAGAGCTAACCACTGTGCCACCCATGTTGGCCTTCATTGTAAGAGGATTCGAGTAGAAGAGCAAGGATGTCTTACTGCAGCTGGACAGAGCCTCGGTGAGACCACACCTGGAGTCTTGTGTACAGTGTTCCTCTCCTTATCTGAGGAAGGATGTACTTGCAGTGAATGTTCACCAGACTGATTTCTGGGATGGCAGCATTGATGTCTGAGGGGAGATTGGGTCGGCTGGGCCTGTATTCACTGGAATGTAGAAGAGTGAGCGGGGATCTAATTGAAAGGTATAAAATTCTGACAGTGCTGGACAGGCTGGATACAGGGATATTGTTTCCTCCGGCTGGGGGTGTCTGGAACAAGGGGTCACAGTCTCAGGATACGGGGGAGGCCATTTGGGACTGAGATGAGGGGAAACCTCTTCACTCTGAGGGTGGTGAACCTGTGGAATTCTCTCCCACAGAAAGCTGTGGAGACCAAGTCACTGAATATATTTAAGAAGGAAAGAGATAGATTTCTAGACTCTAAAGGTGTCGAGGTGTATGGGGAAAACCCCGGGGTATGGCATTGAGACCTTCCACACTCGCAAGATATATAGATTAGATGGATTAGCAATGGGGTTATGGGGATAGGGCTGGGGTGAGGGCCTGGGTAAGATACTCTGTCATCCAGTCTGTGCAGACTCAATGAGCTGAATGGCCTCTTATGCAGTGGAATACCTCTTTGCCATTTGAAGCTTCTGGCTATAAGACTTAAAATGCTGCCTATTTCTGTGAAATGTAGGAAACTTTCTGTCTCATCACCGGGCGGCATGGTGGCACAGTGGTTAGCACTGCTCCCCCACAGCACCAAGGACCCACGTTCAATTCCAGCCTCGGGTGACTGTCTGTGTGGAGTTTGTACGTTCTCCACGTGTCTGCGTGGGTTTCCTCCGGGTGCTCCGGTTTCCTCCCACACTCCAAAGATGTGCGGGTTAGGTTAATTGGCCGTGCTCAATTGCCCCTTAGTGTTAGGGGGATTCAGGCCCGGGTGGTATTGTTGTCGGGGGCAGGCTTGATGGACGAAAGGACCTCCTTCTGCACTTTAGGGATTCTATGATGAACGGCATGGTGGCACAGTGGTTAGCACAGCGCCAAGAACCCAGGTTCAATTCCAGCCTCAGCTCGCTGTCAGTGTAGAGTTCTCCCAGTGCCTGTGCGGGTTTCCTCCGGGTGCTCCAGTTTCCTCCCACAGTACAAACATATGCGGGTAAGGTGGATTGGCCGTGATAAATTGACCTTAGTGTCAGGGGATTAACAGGGTAAATATATGGGGTTACGGGAATCGGGCCTGGGTGGGATTGTGGTCGATGCAGACTCGATGGGCCGAATGGTCTGCCCTTCAGGGATTCTATGATTCTAGGATCTCAAATCATTGATAAATACGATGAAACTGAGACAGACACGGGGGCTTTGCAGCAGCAGAGACAGAATGGGAATCATTGCATCCTGCACCGAGTTTTATTACACAACCAATTTCAGAAAATTCACAACTCTCATTCACAACTGCAAAGTGTGGGATTGCAAACTTGGAATTATTAGCACAGGACTAAAGTTTAAAAGCGAAACACTGACATTCGGAAACAGGAGATGGCCTCACATCTTCAATTCTGTGATTGTCCCCCATCTCCTGCTCTGAATATTACAATATCTCTGCCCCCTTCATGCATCTGCAGACTTTGAAAGTTACTCAGACACCGGTGAAACTAGTCTTTATCTCGGGGCATTTCCTGTGAAATATGCACCTTCTGCAACGAGACACAATCTAATTGACGCTTTCTGATACAATCTGAATCTCCTTTCAAACATCCTCCCAACCCCACTGTGCAGGAATGTCACCTTTTGTCACATTCCCCAACACAATTGTTGACACTTTATCAGGCGGGAAAAGTAGATTCAACTGACAGATTCTGAGCACCAGGTTGAATCTTTAAGATGTAAAAATGAACTGAAAGCCCAGGTCTCACTGTTCCTGCATCCATTTTAACATTGACCCATTGATTTTAAATTGCTTCTCCTGTATAAAAATATCATCGATCAACCTCAGACTGAGCATCAACTGCGAATTATAGAAGGTAGTTCCAAACTAATATCACAGCTGGTGTGGCAAAGTGTTTCTGAATTCCACTCCTACAAGTCTAAAATCCTCAACATTGTTTGAAATCCAATGTCCCCAAGTCCTGGACTCCCCAACCAGCAGGAAAAGTTGTTCTTTATCAGTCCTCTCCATTCCCCTTATTATCTTGATCCAATCTTCCCGGAGTCTAAATTCCAGCATTACAGAGTAACACTTCAACTGCACTTTTCAACAAACAATCCCAAACCAAATACAGAACAGGGTTCATAGAATCATGTAGTGCAGGAGACCATTCGGCCCATCGAGTCTGCACTAACCACAATCCCACCCAGGCCCCATCCCTATAATCCCACACATTTACCTTAACTAATCTTCCTGACACGAAGGGACAATTTAGCTTGGCCAATCCACCTAACCTGTACACCTGATAGAAGTCTGCCAGATTATGAGGGGCATGGACAGAGTGGATCGTCAGAAGCTTTTTCCCAGGGTGGAAGAGTTATTACTTGGGGGCATAGGTTTAAGGTGCGAGGGGCAAGGTTTAAAGGAGATGTGGGAGGAAAGTTGTTTTACACAGAGTGTGGTGGGTGCCTGGAACTCGTTGCCGGGGGAGGGAGTGGAAACGGATATGATAGTGACTTTTCAAGGGCATCTTGACAAAGACATGAATAAGATGGGAATGGAGGGATATGGTCCCCGGAAGGGGAGGGGGTTTTAGTTCAGTCAGGCAGCATGGTCGGTGCAGGCTTGGAGAGCCGAAAGACCTGTTCCCGTGCTGTAATTTTCTTTGTTCTATCTTTGGAGTGTGGGATGAAACCGGAGCACCCAGAGCAAACCCACACAAACACGGGAAGGACGTTCAAACTCCAGTCAGAAAGTGACCCATGCTGGGAATCGAAGGCGGGTCCCTGGCACTGTGAGGAAGCAGTGCTAACCCCTGCATCACTGTGCCACCCCCATATTGAAAACTTGGGTTCAAATTCAAGACAGCCGCAAATTCACTTTGAGAAAAGTTCCCTCTGCTGTGTCAAAGGAATTTTTAATTGAGGATTTTTATTTCTGGGAAAACTGAACTCACATTGAACAGCATCCCAGTGTGGGATATAAACTCTAGTTTGTTTCAGTCATGGGGAGAGAGATGGAGCGAGAGGGAGAGATACAGATACAGAGGCAGAGAGACACAGAAACAGGATGGGATAGTGCTGTACATGTTTCAGAGCTGACACTGAGACACACACGAGATGTACAATCGCAGACCAGAGTGAATCATTCTCTGTTACCTGCAGTGTCCTGGACATGGACAGAAGCTGACACTCAGACACACACAACAACAACTTGCATTTATATAGCACCTTGGACAGTATTATCCCAAGATGCTTCACACTACCAGGACAGGTACAGCACAGGGTTAGATACAGAGTAAAGCTCCCTCTGCACTGTCCACATCAAACACTCCCTGGACAGGTACAGCACGGGGTTAGATACAGAGTAAAGCTCCCTCTACACTGTCCCCATCAAACACTCCCAGGACAGGTACAGCACGGGGTTAGATACAGAGTAGAGCCCCTCTACACTGTCCCCATCAAACACTCCCAGGACAGGTACAGCATGGGTTTAGATACAGAGTAAAGCTCCCTCTACACTGTCCCCATCAAACACTCCCAGGACAGGTACAGCACGAGGTTAGATACAGAGTAAAGCTCCCTCTACACTGTCCCCATCAAACACTCCCTGGACAGGTACAGCACAGGGTTAGATACAGAGTAAAGCTCCCTCTGCACTGTCACCATCAAACACTCCCAGGACAGGTACAGCACGGGGTTAGATACAGAGTAAAGCTCCCTCTGCACTGTCCCCCATCAAACACTCGCAGGACAGGTACAGAGTAATGCTCCCTCTACACTGTCCACATCAAACACGACCAGGACAGGAAGAGCACGGGCTTAGATACAGAGTAAAGCTCCCTCTATACTGTCCCCATCAAACACTCCCAGGACAGGTACAGCACGGGGTTAGGTACAGAGTAAAGCTCCCTCTACACTGTCCCTACCAAACACTCCCTGGACAGTACAGCACGGGGTTTGATGCAGAGTAAAGCTCCCTCTGCACTGTCCCCATCAAACACTCCCAGGACAGGTACAGCACGGGGTTAGATAGAAAGTAAAGCTCCCTCTGCACTGTCCCCCATCAAACACTCGCAGGCCAGGTACAGAGTAAAGCTCCCTCTACACTGTCCACATCAAACACGACCAGGACAGGAAGAGCACGGGGTTAGATACAAAGTAAATCTCCCTCTATACTGTCCCCATCAAACACTCCCAGGACAGGTACAGCACGGGGTTAGGTACAGAGTAAAGCTCCCTCTACACTGTCCCTATCAAACACTCCCAGGACAGGTACAGCACGGGGTTAGGTACAGAGGAAAGGTCCCTCTACACTGTCCCTATCAAACACTCCCTGGACAGCACAGCACGGGGTTTGATGCAGAGTCAAGTTCCCTCTACACTGTCCCCATCAAACACTCCCAGGACAGGTACAGCACGGGGTTAGATACAGAGTAAAGCTCCCTCTACACTGTCCCCATCAAACACTCCCAGGACAGGTACAGCACGGGGTTTAGATACAGAGTAAAGCTCCCTCTACACTGTCCCCATCAATCACTTCCAGGACAAGTACAGCATGGGCGAGGTACAGGGTAAAGGTCCCTCTACACTGTCTCTATCAAAAACTCCCTGGACAGTACAGCACGGGACTAGATACAGAGTAAAGCTCCCTCTACACTGTCCCCATCAAACACTCCCAGGACAGCTACATCACGGGGTTAGATACAGAGTAAAGCTCCCTCTACACTGTCCCCATCAAACACTCCCAGGACAGGTACAGCACGGGGTTAGATACAGAGTAAAGCTCCCTTGAAATTGTCCCCATCAAACACTCGCAGGACAGGTACCGCATGGGGTAGATACAGAGTAAAGCTCCCTCTGCACTGTCCCCATCAAACACTCCCAGGACAGGTACAGCACGGGGTTAAATACAGAGTAAAGCTCCCTCTTCACTGTCCCCATCAAACACTCCCAGGACAGGTACAGCACGGTGTTAGATACAGAGTAAAGCTCCCTTGAAATTGTCCCCATCAAACACTCCCAGGACAGGTACAGCACGGGGTTAGGTACAGAGTAAAGCTCCCTCAACACGGGTCCCCTTCAAACACTCCCAGGACAGTTTGAGCACGGGGCGAGATACAGAGTAAAGCTTCCTCTCCAATGTCCCCATCAAACACTCCCAGGACAGGTACAGCACGCGGTTAGATACAGAGTAAACCTCCCTCCACACTGTTCCCATCAAACACACCCAGGACAGGTGCAGCACGGGGTAAGATACAGAGTAAAGCTCCCTCGACACTGTCCCCCATCAAACACTCCCAGGACAGGTACAGCACGGCGTTAGATACAGAGTAAAGCTCCCTCTGCACTTTCCCACATCAAAACACTCCCAGGATTGATACAGCATGGAGTTAGATACAGAGTAAAGCTCCCTCTACACTGTCGCCATTAAATACTCCCAGGACAGATACAGCAAGGCTTAAGATGCAGAGTAAGCTGCCTCGACACTCCCCTTCATTCACTCCCAGGACAGATACAGTGTTGAAGTTCACTGTCTGTCTGTTTCATTTCCATCTCCTCTGCACCCGCTCTCGAACACAAATAATTGTCTGGAAGAACATAGAACATAGAACATTACAGCGCAGAACAGGCCCTTCGGCCCACGATGTTGCACCGACCAGTTAAAAAAAAACTGTGACCCTCCAACCTAAACCAATTTCTTTTCGTCCATGAACCTATCTACGGATCTCTTAAACGCCCCCAAACTAGGCGCATTTACTACTGATGCTGGCAGGGCATTCCAATCCCTCACCACCCTCTGGGTAAAGAACCTACCCCTGACATCGGTTCTATAACTACCCCCCCTCAATTTAAAGCCATGCCCCCTCGTGCTGGATTTCTCCATCAGAGGAAAAAGGCTATCACTATCCACCCTATCTAAACCTCTAATCATCTTATATGTTTCAATAAGATCCCCTCTTAGCCGCCGCCTTTCCAGCGAAAACAATCCCAAATCCCTCAGCCTCTCCTCATAGGATCTCCCCTCCATACCAGGCAACATCCTGGTAAACCTCCTCTGCACCCTCTACAAAGCCTCCACATCCTTCCTGTAATGTGGGGACCAGAACTGCACACAGTACTCCAAGTGCGGCCGCACCAGAGTTGTGTACAGTTGCAACATAACGTTACGACTCCTAAATTCAATCCCCCTACCAATAAACGCCAAGACACCATATGCCTTCTTAACAACCTTATCTACTTGATTCCCAACTTTCAGGGATCTATGCACACATACACCTAGATCCCTCTGCTCCTCCACACTATTCAAAGTCCTCCCGTTAGCCCTATACTCAACACATCTGTTATTCCTACCAAAGTGAATTACCTCACACTTCTCCGCATTAAACTCCATCCGCCACCTCTCGGCCCAACTTTGCAACCTGTCTAAGTCTTCCTGCAAACTACGACACCCTTCCTCACTGTCTACCACACCACTGACTTTGGTGTCATCAGCAAATTTGCTAATCCACCCAACTATACCCTCATCCAGATCATTAATAAATATTACAAACAGCAGTGGCCCCAAAACAGATCCCTGAGGTACACCACTTGTAACCGCACTCCATGATGAATATTTACTATCAACCACCACCCTCTGTTTCCTATCCGCTAGCCAATTCCTGATCCAATTTCCTAGATCACCCCCAATCCCATACATCTGCATTTTCTGCAGAAGCCTACCATGGTGAACCTTATCAAACGCCTTACTAAAATCCATATATACCACGTCCACTGCCTTGCCCCCATCCACCTCCTTGGTCACTTTCTCAAAAAACTCAATAAGGTTAGTAAGGCACGACCTACCTGCCACAAAACCATGCTGACTATCACCTATCAATTCATGTGAGAAGGAGCCTTGATAGAGAGGTTGGGAAGGATTGAATGGAGAGAGGCAGAAACCCTCAACACATTTCAAAACTACACTGATTTCCACTTGAAGGAATAACTTCTCCACCCCAACACTATCCCGTCATTCTCGATAAGCCCATGCTGCCCGTGTTCTGTGATAAATTACACGCAAGTGAAAAGATTATTTTAAATAGTGGGGTTACATTTGCCACCCCCCAATCTGTAGGAACTGCTCCAGAGTCAATAGAATTTTGGAAGATGACCAGCAATGCATCCAATATTTCCAGTGCCGCTTCCTTTAATACTCTGGGATGTAGATTATCAGGCCCTGGGGATTTGTCAGCCTTTAACCCCATTCATTCCCCCAGCACCATTTTCTTACTAATACTGATTTCCTTCAATTCAATTCCACACTCTCACTAAACCATTGGTTCCCTAACATTTCTGCCAGGTTATCTGTGCCTCTTTTGTGAAGACAGAACCAAAGTATACGTTCAATTCTTCTGCCATTTCTTTGCTCCCCATTATAATTTCCCCGGAGAGATGGAGAGAGGCAGAGTCACTGACAGATAGGGGTGAGATAGTAATGCAGAGAGTAACAGTGAGATATTCAGGTGGGCAAGCAGCTAATAGTGGGGAACAACAAGGATCACTCCAAAGCCACAGATATTGCCTCATGTTGCCGCTGTGGCCATTTACCGTAAATCAGCATCCTCTGCTTTCCAAGCTTTCCCCCAATGTGCCGATTATCTCAAAGCCGATCCTCTCAGTCCCGGGACATCACTGCAGGAGTTCCTCAGGGTGAGTGTCCGAGGCCCCACCATCTTCAGCTGCTCCATCACTGACCTTCCCTCCATAGGTGAGATGTTCGCTGATGATCGCAGCATTCACAACTCCTCAGATTGTGAAATAGTCAATGCCGGAATACTGAGCAGGACAGGCAGCATCTGTGTAAAGAGAAGCAGATTCTGGGACTGGGGGACTGAGAGACAGGAAGATAGTGAAACACACACAAACTCACTGACAACAAACGCAGTGATGCACAGACACACACACACACACAGATACACGCACAGTCTCACACACAGACACACACACACACACAGATACACGCACAGTCTCACACACAGACACACACACACACACAGATACACGCACAGTCTCACACACAGACACACACACACACACAGATACACGCACAGTCTCACACACAGACACACACACACACACAGATACACGCACAGACACACACACACACACACAGATACACGCACAGTCTCACACACACACACAGATACACGCACAGTCTCACACACACACACAGATAGAGAAGAGTCCCACAGTCTCAGTCACAATATCCTAATCTCCCTGGCATTAAGGGGCAATTTGTCACGGCCAATCAACCTAACGCGCGCATCTTTGGAGTGTGGGAGGAAACCGGAACACCCGGAGGAAACCCACGCAGACACGGGGAGAACGTGCAAACTCCACACAGGCAGTGACCCGAGACCAAAATTGAACCTGGGTCCGTTGCACTGTGAGGCAGCAGAGCTAACCACTGTGACACCCATGTTGTCCTTCATTGCAAGAGGATTGGAGTAGAAGAGCAAGGATGTCTTACTGCAGCTGGACAGAGCCTCGGTGAGACCACACCTGGAGTCTTGTGTGCAGTGTTCCTCTCCTTATCTGAGGAAGGATGTACTTGCCACAGAGGGAGAGCAGTGAATGTTCACCAGACTGATTCCTCGGATGGCAGCATTGATGTCTGAGGGGAGATTGGGTCGGCTGGGCCTGTATTCACTGGAATGTAGAAGAGTGAGCGGGGATCTAATTGAAAGGTATAAAATTCTGACAGTGCTGGACAGGCTGGATACAGGGATATTGTTTCCCCCGGCTGGGGGTGTCTGGAACAAGGGGTCACAGTCTCAGGATACGGGGGAGGCCATTTGGGACTGAGATGAGGGGAAACCTCTTCACTCAGAGGGTGGTGAACCTGTGGAATTCTCTCCCACAGAAAGCTGTGGAGACCAAGTCACTGAATATATTTAAGAAGGAAAGAGATAGATTTCTAGACTCTAAAGGTGTCGAGGTGTATGGGGAGAGCGCTGGTGTATGGCATTGAGACAGAGGATCGGCCATGATAGCGTTGAATGGTGGGTCAGGCTCGAAGGGCTGAATGGCCTCCTCCTCCTCCTATTTTCTATGTTGATGTGACCGCCCCAAGTCTCTTTGGGCCTCCACTCTTTCCAGCCTTTCCCCATTCATAAAGCAATGTGTTCTATCCTTTTTAAAGTGGGTGACCACACAATTGTCTCCAATGAAATCCATCTTTCACTCTTTGAACCATTCAGTTAAGACATTTTACTTTAGGGCAGCATGGTGGCACAGTGGTTCGTACTGCTGCCTCACAGCGCCAGGGACCCGGGTTCAATTCCAGCCTCGGGTGACTGTGTGGAGTTTGCACATTCTCCCCGTGTCTGTGTGGGTTTCCTCCGGGTGCTCTGGTTACCTTCCACACTCGCAAGATATATAGATTAGATGGATTAGCAATGGGGTTATGGGGATAGGGCTGGGGTGAGGGCCTGGGTAAGATACTCTGTCATCAAGTCTGTGCAGACTCAATGAGCTGAATGGCCTCTTATGCAGTGGAATACCTCTTTGCCATTTGAAGCTTCTGGCTATAAGACTTAAAATGCTGCCTATTTCTGTGAAATGTAGCAAACCTTCTGTCTCATCACCGGGCGACATGATGGCACAGTGGTTAGCACTGCTCCCCCACAGCACCAAGGACCCACGTTCAATTCCAGCCTCGGGTGACAGTCTGTGTGGAGTTTGTACGTTCTCCCAGTGTCTGCGTGGGTTTCCTCCGGGTGCTCCGGTTTCCTCCCACACTCCAAAGATGTGCGGGTGAGGTTAATTGGCCGTGCTCAATTGCCCCTTATTGTTAGGGGGATTCAGGCCCGGGTGGTCTTGTTGTTGGGGGCAGGCTTGATGGGCCAAAGGACCTCCTTCTGCACTTTAGCGAATCTATGATGAACGGCATGGTGGCACAGTGGTTAGCACAGCGCCAAGAACCCAGGTTCAATTCCAGCCTCAGCTCGCTGTCAGTGTAGAGTTCTCCCAGTGTCTGCGTGGGTTTCCTCCGGGTGCTCCAGTTTCCTCCCACAGTCCAAACATGTGCGGGTTAGGTGGATTGGCCATGATAAATTGACCTTAGTGTCAGGGGATCAACAGGGTAAATATATGGGGTTACGGGAATCGGGCCTGGGTGGGATTGTGGTCGATGCAGACTCGATGGGCCGAATGGTCTGCCCTTCAGTGATTCTATGATTCTAGGATCTCAAATCATTGATAAATACGATGAAGCTGAGACAGACACGGGGGCTTTGCAGCAGCAGACAGAATGGGAATCATTGCATCCTCCAGGGTGTTTCATTACACAACCAATTTCAGAAAATTCACAACTCTAATTCACAACAGCAAAGTGTGGGATTGCAAACTTGGAATTATTCGCCCAGGACTAAAGTTTAAAAGCTAAACACTAACATTCAGAAACAGGAGATGGCCTCACATCTTCAATTCTGTGATTGTCCCCCATCTCCTGCTCTGAATATTACAATATCTCTGCCCCCTTCATGCGTCTGCAGACTTTGAAAGTTACTCAGACATCGGTGAAACTAGTCTTTATCTCGGGGCATTTCCTGTGAAATATGCACCTTCTGCAACGAGACACAATCTAATTGACGCTTTCTGATACAATCTGAATCTCCTTTCAAACAACCTCCCAACCCCACTGTGCAGGAATGTCACCTTTTGTCACATTCCCCAACACAATTGTTGACACTTTACCAGGCAGGAAAAGTAGATTCAACTGACAGATTCTGAGCACCAGGTTGAATCTTTAAGATGTAAAAATGAACTGAAAGCCCAGGTCTCTCTGTTCCTGCATCCATTTTAACATTGACCCATTGATTTTAAATTGCTTCTCCTGTATAAAAATATCATCTATCAACCTCAGATTTAAACATTAATAAGCGACTGAGCATCAACTGCGAATTATAGAAGGTAGTTCCAAACTAATATCACAGCTGGTGTGGCAAAGTGTTTCTGAATTCCACTCCTACAAGTCTAAAATCCTCAACATTGTTTGAAATCCAATGTCCCCAAGTCCTGGACTCCCCAACCAGCAGGAAAAGTTGTTCTTTATCAGTCCTCTCCATTCCCCTTATTATCTTGAAGTGTTTGATCCAATCCTCCCGTAGCCTAAATTCCAGCATTCCAGAGTAACACTTCAACTACACTTTTCAACAAACAATCCCAAACCAAATACAGAACAGGGCTCATAGAATCCTGCAGTGCAGGAGGCCATTCGGCCCATCGAGTCTGCACTGACCACAATCCCACCCAGGCCCCATCCCTATAATCCCATACATTTACCTCAGCTAATCCTCCTGATACTAAGGGACAACTTAGCTTGGCCAATCCACCTTACCTGTACACCTGATAGAAGTCTGCCAGATTATGAGGGGCATGAACAGAGTGGATAGTCAGAAGATTTTTCCCAGGGTGGAAGAGTTATTACTCGGGGGCAGAGGTTTAAGGTGCGAGGGGCAAGGTTTAAAGGAGATGTGGGAGGAAAGTTTTTTTACACAGAGGGTGGTGGGTGCCTGGAACTCGTTGCCAGGGGAGGGAGTGGAAACGGATACGATAGTAACTTTTCAAGGGCGTCTTGACAAAGACATGAATAAGATGGGAATGGAGGGATATGGTCCCCGGAAGGGTAGGGGGTTTTAGTTCAGTCAGGCAGCATGGTCGGTGCAGGATTGGAGAGCCGAAAGACCTGTTCCCGTGCTGTAATTTTCTTTGTTCTATCTTTGGAGTGTGGGATGAAACCGGAGCACCCGGAGGAAACCCACACAAACACGGGAAGGACGTTCAAACTCCAGTCAGAAAGTGACCCATGCTGGGATTCGAAGGCAGGTCCCTGGCACTGTGAGGAAGCAGTGCTAACCCCTGCATCACTATGCCACCCCCATATTGAAAACTTGGGTTCAAATTCAAGACAGCCGCAAATTCACTTTGAGAAAAGTTCCCTCTGCTGTGTCAAAGGAATTTTTAATTGAGGATTTTTATTTCTGGGAAAACTGAACTCACATTGAACAGCATCCCAGTGTGGGATTGAAGCTCTCGTTTCTTTCAGTCATGGGGAGAGAGATGCAGCGAGAGGGAGAGATACGGATACAGAGGCAGAGAGACACAGAAACAGGATGGGATAGTGCTGTACATGTTTCAGAGCTGACACTGAGACACACACGACATGTACGATCGCAGACCAGAGTGAATCATTCTCTGTTACCTGCAGTGTCCTGGACATGGACAGAAGCTGACACTCAGACACACACAACAACAACTTGCATTTATATAGCACCTTGGACAGTATTATCCCAAGATGCTTCACAGGAGCCTTAATGTGAGAAATTTGACCCCGAGTCACAGGAGAGTTTAGGGTCACATGTCCCAAAGGTTTGGCCAGATGGTTTATATGGACTATTTTAATTGGAGGAAAAGGAGGTATTAAAATGGAGAAAACCTATCTGCTTCACTAATGTTCTTTATGGAAGGAAATCTGCCGTCCTTACCTGGTCGGGCCTACATGTGACTCCAGCCTCACAGCAATGTGGTTGACTCTTAGATGCTGTTTGAAATGGCCTAGCAAGCCACTCAGTTCATGAGCAATTAGGGACGAGGAGTAAACGCTGGCAGAACCAGCCAGGCCCACATCCCATGGATGTATTTGAGTAAAACGTTCAGGGAAGGAATTCCAGAGTTGGAGCCCACGCAGATGAAGACACAGCTCCCAATGGGGAAACGATTCAAATTGTGGATGGTCACGGAGCCAGAATGAAAGGAAAACAGATATGGGAGGATGGTGGGACTGGAGGAGGTAGATAACCAGCAAGAAACATTTCTCTCTCTCTGTGCTATCAGTTTCCATTATTCTCCTGACAACTTGGATCAAATTGTCCCTGACACTCCAAAATTCCCGGGAATACAGCCCTCGTTTGTGTCTCCATAGCTGCGTATCTGTCACATTTAAAATACTAACGTTACTTTAGTGAAGAGACAACTCTGTCAGAAATATCTCAGTGCTGCGTTCACACAAAATGGCCCCTGGGAAGAAAGGCCAAATGGCTGCCTGATATTTGAGGATATTTTTCAGAGATTCCCAGAAAGGGAGAGATGGACAGAAGACACAGACACAGAGAGTGAGAAAAAGAGAGAGACACAGATTGATGGAGGTATAAAAGGTTTCCCTTTACCTGCACATGATTTAACTTGTTCCCAGTTGGTTTATGGATTCTCTCCTCAACTTATTGTCCAAAGTGCATCACTTCACATTTCTCAGTGTTGAAGTTAACTGTCTGTCCGTTTCATTTCAATCTCCTCTGCACCCGCTCCCGAACACAAATAATTGTCTGGTAGAAAGTGAGAAGGAGCCTCGGCAGAGAGGTTGGGAAGGAATGAATGGAGAGAGGCAGAAACCCTCAACACATTTCAAAACTACACTGATTTCCACTTGAAGGAATAACTTCTCCACCCCAACACTATCCCGTCATTCTCGATAAGCCCATGCTGCCCGTGTTCTGTGATAAATTACACGCAAGTGAAAAGATTATTTTAAACAGTGGGGTTACATTTGCCACCCCCCAATCTGTAGGAACTGCTCCAGAGTCTATAGAATTTTGGAAGATGACCAGCAATGCATCCAATATTTCCAGCGCCGCTTCCTTTAATACTCTGGGATGTAGATTATCAGGCCCTGGGGATTTGTCAGCCTTTAACCCCATTCATTCCCCCAGCACCATTTTCTTACTAATACTGATTTCCTTCAATTCAATTCCACACTCTCACTAAACCATTGGTTCCCTAACATTTCTGCCAGGTTATCTGTGCCTCTTTTATGAAGACAGAACCAAAGTATACGTTCAATTCTTCTGCCATTTCTTTGCTCCCCATTATAATTTCCCCGGAGAGATGGAGAGAGGCAGAGTCACTGAGAGATAGGGATGAGATAGTAATGCAGAGAGTAACAGTGAGATATTCAGGAGGGCAAGCAGCTAATAGTGGGGTACAACAAGGATCATCCAAAGCCACAGATATTGCCTCATGTTGCCGCTGTCGCCATTTACCTTAAATCAGCATCCTCTGCTTTCCAAGCGTTCCCCCAATGTGCCGATTATCTCAAAGCCGATCCTCTCAGTCCCGGGACATCACTGCAGGAGTTCCTCAGGGTGAGTGTCCGAGGCCCCAACCATCTTCAGCTGCTCCATCACTGACCTTCCCTCCATAGGTGAGATGTTCGCTGATGATCGCAGCATTTACAACTCCTCAGATTGTGAAATAGTCAATGCCGGAATACTGAGCAGGACAGGCAGCATCTGTGTAAAGAGAAGCAGATTCTGGGACTGGGGGACTGAGAGACAGGAAGATAGTGAAACACACACAAACGCAGTGATGCACACACATAGATACACGCACAGTCTCACACACACACAGATAGAGAACAGTCCCACAGTCTCACTCACAATATCCTAATCCCCCTGGCATTAAGGGGCAATTTATCACGGCCAATCAACCTAACGCACGCATCTTTGGCGTGTGGGAGGAAACCGGAGCACCCGGAGGAAACCCACGCAGACACGGGGAGAACGTGCAAACTCCACACAGGCAGTGACCCGAGACCAAAATTGAACCCGGGTCCGTTGCACTGTGAGGCAGCAGAGCTAACCACTGTGACACCCATGTTGGCCTTCATTGCAAGAGGATTATCATAGCGCGCAAGAAACAAGACTTTTCACTGTATACTAATATGATAAGAATAAATCAAATCAAAATAATTAATCAAGTCAAAGTATTTACCCTGCTAATCCCCCTAAGACTATGGGGAAAGTTAGCATGGCCAATCCACCGAACCCGCACATCGTTGGGCTGAGAGAAGGAAGAGCGGCACTCGGAGGAAACCCATGCAGATAGTGACCCGAGGCTGGATATGAACTTGTGTCCCTGGTGCTGTGATACAGCAGTGCTAACCACTGGTGCCACCGTGCTGCCCGCTCCTGTTTGGGAGCTTCAACAGGTTGACACCTCATTTTTAAGGGATGCCAGGTTGACCCCGTGGCTTGATGGTAATGGTTGAGTGGGGAATGAATCATTCTCTGTTACCTGCAGTGTCCTGGACATTGAGAGAAACTGACACTCAGACACATAAAACAACAACCTGCATTGATATAGCACCTTGAACAGAAACGTCCTCAGATGCTTCACAGGAGCCTGGAGTGAAAAATTAGAAGCCGAGTCACAGGCGAGTTTAGGGACAAAAGAATTGCCCCAAAGATCTGGTCAAAAAGGGGTTGTTATTAGGAAGTGTCTGAATGGTGGAAAGGGAGGTATGAAGACAGAGAGTTTTGGGAAGGAATTCCAGAGTTGGAGCCACACAGTGAACTGCAGACCCCAATGGTGAAAGGATTAAAATGGGGAATGGTCAGGGAGCCAGGATTAAAGGAAAACAGATATCAGAGGATGGTGGGACTGGGGGATATAGGGAGGGCTCATTTACAGAAGACAGGACCAAACTTTAACCACATCTCGTGTGAAGAAGTGCTTCCTAATTTAGAATTGAAAGAAGTTTAGAAGTTTATGTATTAGTGTCACAAGTCGGCTTACATTAACACGGTAATGAAGTTACTGTGAAAATCCCTTAGTCGCCACACTCCGGCGCCTGTTCGGGTAACACTGAGGGAGAATTTAGCATGGCCAATGCACCCTAAACAGCACATCTTTCAGACTGAGGGAGGAAACCGGAGCATCCGGAGGAAACCCACGCAGACACAGGGAGAACATGCGGACTCCGCACAGACAGGGATAAATGAATCTTTTTCTAAGTTACAGACAGTGACGAGTGGGGTCCCGCAGGGGTCAGTTCTTGGGTCCCAGCTATTCACAAAACACATCAGTGATTTGGATGAGGGAACCAAACGTAATATTCTCAAGTTTGCTGATGAGGCGAAACTTGGTGGGAATGTGAGTGATGAGGAGGATGTTAAGAGGCTTCAGGGTGATTTAGACAAGTTGAGTGAGTGGGGAAATACATGGCAGATGCAGAATAATGTGGATAAATGTGACGTTATCCACTTTGGCCGGAGGAAGAGAATGGCAGAGTATTAGTTGAATGGTGATAGATTGGGAAATGTTGTACAAAGGGACCTGGGTATCTGAGAACACCAGTCACTGAAAGCAAGCATGCAGCTACAGCAAGCAGTTAGGACGACCAATGGGATGTTGTCCTTCATTGCAAGAGGATTGGAGTAGAAGAGCAAGGATGTCTTACTGCAGCTGGACAGAGCCTCGGTGAGACCACACCTGGAGTCTTGTGTGCAGTGTTCCCCTCCTTATCTGAGGAAGGATGTACTTGCCACAGAGGGAGAGCAGTGAATGTTCACCAGACTGATTCCTGGGATGGCAGCATTGATGTCTGAGGGGAGATTGGGTCGGCTGGGCCTGTATTCACTGGAATGTAGAAGAGTGAGCGGGGATCTAATTGAAAGGTATAAAATTCTGACAGTGCTGGACAGGCTGGATACAGGGATATTGTTTCCTCCGTCTGGGGGTGTCTGGAACAAGGGGTCACAGTCTCAGGATACGGGGGAGGCCATTTGGGACTGAGATGAGGGGAAACCTCTTCACTCAGAGGGTGGTGAACCTGTGGAATTCTCTCCCACAGAAAGCTGTGGAGACCAAGTCACTGAATATATTTAAGGAGGAAAGAGATAGATTTCTAGACTCTAAAGGTGTCGAGGTGTATGGGGAGAGTGCTGGTGTGTGGTATTGAGACAGAGGATCGGCCATGATAGTGTTGAATGGTGGGTCAGGCTCGAAGGGCTGAATGGCCTCTTCCTCCTCCTATTTTCTATGTTGATGTGACCGCCCCAAGTCTCTTTGGGCCTCCACTCTTTCCAGCCTTTCCCCATTCATAAAGCAATGTGTTCTATCCTTTTTAAAGTGGGTGACCACACAATTGTCTCCAATGAAATCCATCTTTCACTCTTTGAACCATTCAGTTAAGACATTTTACTTTAGGGCGGCACGGTGGCACAGTGGTTCGTACTGCTGCCTCACAGCGCCAGGGACCCGGGTTCAATTCCAGCCTCGGGTGACTGTGTGGAGTTTGCACATTCTCCCCGTGTCTGCGTGGGTTTCCGCCGGGTGCTCTGGTTACCTTCCACACTCGCAAGATATATAGATTAGATGGATTAGCAATGGGGTTATGGGGATAGGGCTGGGGTGAGGGCCTGGGTAAGATACTCTGTCATCAAGTCTGTGCAGACTCAATGAGCTGAATGGCCTCTTATGCTGTGGAATACCTCTTTGCCATTTGAAGCTTCTGGCTATAAGACTTAAAATGCTGCCTATTTCTGTGAAATGTAGCAAACTTTCTGTCTCATCACCGGGCGACATGATGGCACAGTGGTTAGCACTGCTCCCCCACAGCAACAAGGACCCATGTTCAATTCCAGCCTCGGGTGACTGTCTGTGTGGAGTTTGTACGTTCTCCCAGTGTCTGCGTGGGTTTCCTCCGGGTGCTCCGGTTTCCTCCCACACTCCAAAGATGTGCGGGTGGAGTTAATTGGCCGTGCTCAATTGCCCCTAAGTGTTAGGGGGATTCAGGCCTGGGTAGTATTGTTGTCGGGGGCAGGCTTGATGGACCAAAGGACCTCCTTCTGCACTTCAGGGATTCTATGATGAACGGCATGGTGGCACAGTGGTTAGCACAGCGCCAGGGACCCAGGTTCAATTCCAGCCTCAGCTCGCTGTCAGTGTAGAGTTCTCCCAGTGTCTGCGTGGATTTCCTCCGGGTGCTCCAGTTTCCTCCCACAGTCCAAACATGTGCGGGTTAGGTGGATTGGCCATGATAAATTGACCTTAGTGTCAGGGGATTAACAGGGTAAATATATGGGGTTACGGGAATCGGGCCTGGGTGGGATTGTGGTCGATGCAGACTCGATGGGCCGAATGGTCTGCCCTTTAGGGATTCTATGATTCTAGGATCTCAAATCATTGATAAATACGATGAAACTGAGACAGACACGGGGGCTTTGCAGCAGCAGGCAGAATGGGAATCATTGCATCCTGCACCGAGTTTTATTACACAACCAATTTCAGAAAATTCACAACTCTAATTCACAACAGCAAAGTGTGGGATTGCAAACTTGGAATTATTAGCACAGGACTAAAGTTTAAAAGCTAAACACTGACATTCGGAAACAAGAGATGGCCTGACATCTTCAATTCTGTGATTGTCCCCCATCTCCTGCTCTGAATATTACAATATCTCTGCCCCCTTCCTGCGTCTGCAGACTTTGAAAGTTACTCAGACATCGGTGAAACTAGTCTTTATCTCGGGGCTTTTCCTGTGAAATATGCACCTTCTGCAACGAGACACAATCTAATTGACGCTTTCTGATACAATCTGAATCTCCTTTCAAACAACCTCCCAACCCCACTGTGCAGGAATGTCACCTTTTGTCACATTCCCCAACACAATTGTTGACACTTTATCAGGCGGGTAAAGGAGATTCAACTGACAGATTCTGAGCACCAGGTTGAATCTTTAAGATGTAAAAATGAACTGAAATCCCAGGTCTCTCTGTTCCTGCATCCATTTTAACATTGACCCATTGATTTTAAATTGCTTCTCCTGTATAAAAATATCATCTATCAACCTCAGATTTAAACATTAATAAGCGACTGAGCATCAACTGCGAATTATAGAAGGTAGTTCCAAACTAATATCACAGCTGGTGTGGCAAAGTGTTTCTGAATTCCACTCCTACAAGTCTAAAATCCTCAACATTGTTTGAAATCCAATGTCCCCAAGTCCTGGACTCCCCAACCAGCAGGAAAAGTTGTTCTTTATCAGTCCTCTCCATTCCCCTTATTATCTTGAAGTGTTTGATCCAATCATCCCGTAGCCTAAATTCCAGCATTACAGAGTAACACTTCAACTACACTTTTCAACAAACAATCCCAAACCAAATACAGAAATGGGTTCATAGAATCCTGCAGTGCAGGAGGCCATTCGGCCCATCGAGTCTGCACTGACCACAATCCCACCCAGGCCCCATCCCTATAATCCCATACATTTACCTCAGCTAATCCTCCTGACACTAAGGGACAATTTAGCTTGGCCAATCCACCTAACCTGTACACCTGATAGAAGTCTGCCAGATTATGAGGGGCATGGACAGAGTGGATAGTCAGAAGCTTTTTCCCAGGGTGGAAGAGTTATTACTCGGGGGCAGAGGTTTAAGGTGCGAGGGGCAAGGTTTAAAGGAGATGTGGGAAAAAATTATAAGGGATAGGATTTATAGTTATTTGGAGAGTAATGAATTGATAGGTGATAGTCAGCATGATTTTGTGGCAGGTAGGTCGTGCCTTACTAACCTTATTGAGTTTTTTGAGAAAGTGACCAAGGAGGTGGATGGGGGCAAGGCAGTGGACGTGGTATATATGGATTTTAGTAAGGCGTTTGATAAGGTTCACCATGGTAGGCTTCTGCAGAAAATGCAGATGTATGGGATTGGGGGTGATCTAGGAAATTGGATCAGGAATTGGCTAGCGGATAGGAAACAGAGGGTGGTGGTTGATAGTAAATATTCATCATGGAGTGCGGTTACAAGTGGTGTACCTCAGGGATCTGTTTTGGGGCCACTGCTGTTTGTAATATTTATTAATGATCTGGATGAGGGTATAGTTGGGTGGATTAGCAAATTTGCTGATGACACCAAAGTCGGTGGTGTGGTAGACAGTGAGGAAGGGTGTCGTAGTTTGCAGGAAGACTTAGACAGGTTGCAAAGTTGGGCCGAGAGGTGGCGGATGGAGTTTAATGCGGAGAAGTGTGAGGTAATTCACTTTGGTAGGAATAACAGATGTGTTGAGTATAGGGCTAACGGGAGGACTTTGAATAGTGTGGAGGAGCAGAGGGATCTAGGTGTATGTGTGCATAGATCCCTGAAAGTTGGGAATCAAGTAGATAAGGTTGTTAAGAAGGCATATGGTGTCTTGGCGTTTATTGGTAGGGGGATTGAATTTAGGAGTCGTAGCGTTATGTTGCAACTGTACACAACTCTGGTGCGGCCGCACTTGGAGTACTGTGTGCAGTTCTGGTCCCCACATTACAGGAAGGATGTGGAGGCTTTGGAGAGGGTGCAGAGGAGGTTTACCAGGATGTTGCCTGGTATGGAGGGGAGATCCTATGAGGAGAGGCTGAGGGATTTGGGATTGTTTTCTCTGGAAAGGCGGCGGCTAAGAGGGGATCTTATTGAAACATATAAGATGATTAGAGGTTTAGATAGGGTGGATAGTGATAGCCTTTTTCCTCTGATGGAGAAATCCAGCACGAGGGGGCATGGCTTTAAATTGAGGGGGGGTAGTTATAGAACCGATGTCAGGGGTAGGTTCTTTACCCAGAGGGTGGTGAGGGATTGGAATGCCCTGCCAGCATCAGTAGTAAATGCGCCTAGTTTGGGGGCGTTTAAGAGATCCGTAGATAGGTTCATGGACGAAAAGAAATTGGTTGAGGTGGAGGGTCACAGTTTTTTTTTTTAACTGGTCGGTGCAACATCGTGGGCCGAAGGGCCTGTTCTGCGCTGTAATGTTCTATGTTCTATGAAAGTTTTTTTACACAGAGGGTGGTGGATGCCTGGAACTCGTTGCCGGGGGAGGGAGTGGAAACAGATACGGTAGTGACTTTTCAAGGGCGTCTTGACAAAGACATGAATAAGATGGGAATGGAGGGATATGGTCCCCGGAAGGGTAGGGGGTTTTAGTTCAGTCAGGCAGCATGGTCGGTGCAGGATTGGAGAGCTGAAAGACCTGTTCCCGTGCTGTAATTTTCTTTGTTCTATCTTTGGAGTGTGGGATGAAACCGGAGCACCCGGAGGAAACCCACACAAACACGGGAAGGACGTTCAAACTCCAGTCAGAAAGTGACCCATGCTGGGAATCGAAGGCGGGTCCCTGGCACTGTGAGGAAGCAGTGCTAACCCCTGCATCACTGTGCCACCCCCATATTGAAAACTTGGATCAAATTCAAGACAGCCGCAAATTCACTTTGAGTAAAGTTCCCTCTGCTGTGTCAAAGGAATTTTTAATTGAGGATTTTTATTTCTGGGAAAACTGAACTCACATTGAACAGCATCCCAGTGTGGGATTGAAACTCTAGTTTGTTTCAGTCCTGGGGAGAGAGATGGAGCGAGAGGGAGAGATACAGATACAGAGGCAGAGAGACACAGATTCAGGATGGGATAGCGCTGTACATGTTTCAGAGCTGACACTGAGACACACACGGGATGTACAATCGCAGACCAGAGTGAATCATTCTCTGTTACCTGCAGTGTCCTGGACATGGACAGAAGCTGACACTCTGACACACACAACAACTTGCATTTATATAGCACCTTGGACAGTATTATCCCAAGATGCTTCACAGGAGCCTTAATGTGAGAAATTTCACCCCGAGTCACAAGAGAGTTTAGGGTCACATGTCCCAAAGATGGTTTTTACGAACTATTTTAATTGGAGGAAAAGGAGGTGTTAAAATGGAGAAAACCAATCTGCTTCACTAATGTCCTTTATGGAAGGAAATCTGCCGTCCTTACCTGGTCGGGCCTACATGTGACTCCAGCCTCACAGCAATGTGGTTGACTCTTAGATGCTGTTTGAAATGGCCTAGCAAGCCACTCAGTTCATGAGCAATTAGGGACGAGGAGTAAACGCTGGCAGAACCAGCCAGGCCCACATCCCATGGATGCATTTGAGTAAAACGTTCAGGGAAGGAATTCCAGAGTTGGAGCCCACGCAGATGAAGACACAGCTCCCAATGGGGAAACGATTCAAATTGTGGATGGTCACGGAGCCAGAATGAAAGGAAAACAGATATGGGAGGATGGTGGGACTGGAGGAGGTGGATAACCAGCAAGAAACATTTCTCTCTCTCTGTGCTATCAGTTTCCATTATTCTCCTGACAACTTGGATCAAATTGTCCCTGACACTCCAAAATTCCCGGGAATACAGCCCTCGTTTGTGTCTCCATAGCTGCGTATCTGTCACATTTAAAATACTAACGTTACTTTGGTGAAGAGACAACTCTGTCAGAAATATCTCAGTGCTGCGTTCACACAAAATGGCCCCTGGGAAGAAACGCCAAATGGCTGCCTGATATTTGTGGATATTTTTCACAGATATCCCAGAAAGGGAGAGATGGACAGAAGACACAGACACAGAGAGTGAGAAAAAGAGAGAGACACAGATTGATGGAGGTATAAAAGGTTTCCCTTTACCTGCACACAATTTAACTTGTTCCCAGTTGGTTTATGGATTCTCTCCTCAACTTATTGTCCAAAGTGCATCACTTCACATTTCTCAGTGTTGAAGTTAACTGTCTGTCCGTTTCATTTCAATCTCCTCTGCACCCGCTCCCGAGCACAAATAATTGTCTGGTAGAAAGTGAGAAGGAGCCTCGACAGAGAGGTTGGGAAGGATTGAATGGGGAGAGGCAGAAACCCTCAACACATTTCAAAACTACACTGATTTCCACTTGAAGGAATAACTTCTCCACCCCAACACTATCCCGTCATTCTCGATAAGCCCATGCTGCCCGTGTTCTGTGATAAATTACACGCAAGTGAAAAGATTATTTTAAATAGTGGGGTTACATTTGCCACCCCCCAATCTGTAGGAACTGCTCCAGAGTCTATAGAATTTTGGAAGATGACCAGCAATGCATCCAATATTTCCAGCGCCGCTTCCTTTAATACTCTGGGATGTAGATTATCAGGCCCTGGGGATTTGTCAGCCTTTAACCCCATTCATTCCCCCAGCACCATTTTCTTACTAATACTGATTTCCTTCAATTCAATTCCACACTCTCACTAAACCATTGGTTCCCTAACATTTCTGCCAGGTTATCTGTGCCTCTTTTGTGAAGACAGAACCAAAGTATATGTTCAATTCTTCTGCCATTTCTTTGCTCCCCATTATAATTTCCCCGGAGAGATGGAGAGAGGCAGAGTCACTGAGAGATAGGGATGAGATAGTAATGCAGAGAGTAACAGTGAGATATTCAGGTGGGCAAACAGCTAATAGTGGGGTACAACAAGGATCACTCCAAAGCCACAGATATTGCCTCACGTTGCCGCTGTCGCCATTTACCTTAAATCAGCATCCTCTGCTTCCCAACCTTTCCCCCAATGTGCTGATTATCTCAAAGCTGATCCTCTCAGTCCCGGGACATCACGGCAGGAGTTCCTCAGGGTGAGTGTCCGAGGCCCCACCATCTTCAGCTGCTCCATCACTGACCTTTCCTCCATAGGTGAGATGTTCGCTGATGATCGCACCATTCACAACTCCTCAGATTGTGAAATAGTCAATGCAGAAATACTGACAGATTCTGAGCCCCAGGTTGAATCTTTAAGATGTAAAAATGAACTGAAAGCCCAGGTCTCTCTGTTCCTGCAAGTATTTTAACATAGACCCATTGATTTTAAATTGCTTCTCCTGTGTGTAAAATACCATCTATCAACTTCAGGTTTGAACATTAATAAGCGACTGAGCATCAACTGTGAATTATAGAAGGTAGTTCCAAACTAATATCACACCTGGTGTGGCAAAGTGCTCCTGAATTTCACTCCGAAAAGTCTAAAACCCTAAACATTGTCTAAAATCCAATGTCCCCCAAGTCCTGTCCCCATCAAACACTCCCAGTACAGATACAGCACAGGGTTAGGTACAGAGTAAAGCTCCCTCGACACTGTCCCCATTAAACACACCCAGGACAAATACAGCACGGGGTTCAATACAGAGTAAAGGTCCCTCGACACTGTCTCCATCAAACACTCGCAGGACTGGGACAGCACGGGGTTAGATACAGAGTAAAGCTCCCTCTACACTGTCCCCCATCAAACACACCCAGGACAGGGACAGCACGGGGTTAGATACAGAGTAAAGCTCCCTCTACACTGTCCCCCATCAAACACACCCAGGACAGGTACAGAACGGGGTTAGATACAGAGTGAAGCTCCCTCTACACTGTCCCCATCAAACACTCCCAGGACAGGTACAGCACAGGGATCGATACAGAGTGAAGCTCCCT
>NW_027590279.1:365000-380000 GCF_964213995.1 Mustelus asterias | reverse complement strand
GAGAGACAGAGTGTGTGTGAGTGAGAGAGACCGTGTGTGTGAGAGAGAGAGAGTGTGTGTGAGAGAGAGGGCGTGTGTGAGAGAGTGTGTGTGTGTGAGAGTGTGTGTGTGTGTGAGAGAGTGTGTGTGTGTGTGTGTGAGAGAGTGTGTGCGAGAGAGAGTGTGTGCGAGAGAGAGTCTGTCTGTGTGAGAGAGAGAGAGTGTGTGCGAGAGAAAGACTGTGTGTGTGAGAGAGTGTGTGTGTGAGAGAGTGTGTGTGTGAGAGAGTGTGTGTGTGAGAGAGTGTGTGTGTGAGAGAGTGTGTGTGTGTGAGAGTGTGTCTGTGAGTGAGAGTATATGTTTGAGAGAGTGTATGTGTGAGAGAGTGAGTGTATGTGAGTGAGAGACTGTGTGCATGTGTGTGAGAGTGTGTCAGTGAGAGAGAGTGTATGTGTGAGAGAGTTAGTGCATGTGTGTGAGAGTGTCAGTTGGAGATAATGCATGGGTGAGAGTGTGTGAGCGTGAAAGTGTGTGTGAGAGAATGTGTGTGAGAGAGAAAGTGTGTGTGACAGAGAGAAAGAGCATGTGTGTGAGTGAGAGAGTGCGTAAGAGATAGTGTATGTGTGTGTGAGAGACAGAGAGAGCATGTGTGTGTGTGTGTGTGTGTGTGTGTCTGAGAGTGTGCAAGGAGAGCGTGTGTGTGACCTGATCTTCCTCGACAGTCTATCAGTAACTGAAACACGGGATTAGATGCAAAGTAAAGCTCCCTCGACACTGTTCCCATCAAACACTCCCAGGAAAGGTACAGGTACAGCACAGAGTTCGATACAGAGTAAAGCTCTCTCTACACTGTTCCCATCAAACACTCCCAGGACAGACACAGCACAGAGTTTGATACAGAGTAAAGCTCCCCCTACACTGTCCCCATCCAACACACCCAGGACAGATACAGCACGGGGTTAGATACAGAGTAAAGCTCCCTCTACACTGTCCCCATCAAACACTCCCAGGACAGGTACAGCACAGGGTTAGATACAGATTAAAGCTCACTGTACACTGTCCCCATCAAAACAGTCCCAGTACAGATACAGCACGGGGTTAGATATAGAGTAAAGCTCCCTCGACACTGTCCCCATCAAACAAACCAAGGACAGATACAGCACGGGGTTAGATACAGAGTAAATCTCCCTCTGCACTGTCCCCAACAAACACTCCCAAGACAGATACAACACGGGGTTAGATCCAGAGTAAATCTCCCTCTGCACTGTTCCCAACAAACACTCCCAGAACAGTTACAGCACGGGGTTAGATACAGAGTAAAGCTCCCTCTACACTGTCCCCATCAAACACTCCCAGGACAGGTACAGCACGGGGTTAGATACAGAGTAAAGCTCTCGCTACACTGTCCCCATCAATACTCCCAGGACAGGTCCAGCACGGGGTTAGATACAGATTAAAGCTCACTGTACACTGTCCCCATCAAACAGTCCCAGAACAGATACAGCACGGGGTTAGACATAGAGTAAAGCTCCCTCTACACTGTCCCCATCAAACACTCCCAGGACAGGTGCAGCACGGGGTTAGATACAGAGTAAAGCTCCCTCTACACTGTCCCCATCAAACAAACCAAGGACAGGTACAGCACGGGTTTAGATACAGAGTAAAGCTCCCTCGACACTGTCCCCATCAAACACTCCCAGGGCAGGGACAGCATGGGTTAGATACAGAGTAAAGCTCCCTCTGCACTATCCCCATCAAACACTCCAAGGACAGATACAGCAGGGGGTTAGATACAGAGTAAAGCTCCCTCTACACTGTCCCCATGAAACACTCCCATGACAGATACAGCAAGTGGTTAGATGTAGAGTAAAGCTCCCTCGACACTGTCCCCATCAAACACTCCCAGGACAGGTACAGCATGGGGTTAGATACAGAGTAAATCTACCTGAACACTGTCCCCATCAAACACTCCCGGAACAGACACAGCACGGGGTGAGATACAGATTAAATCTCCCTCGACACTGTCCCCATCAAACACTCCCAGGACAGTTACAGCACGGGGTGAGATACAGATTAAATCTCCCTCGACGCTGTCCTCTTCAAACACTCCCAGGACAGGTACAGCACGGGGTTAGATACAGATTAAATCTCCCTCTACATTGTCCCCATCAAACTCGCCCAGCACAGGTGCAGCACGGGGTTAGATACAGAGTAAAGCTCCCTCGACACTGTCCCCATCAAACACTCCCACAACAGAGACAGCACGGGGTTAGATACAGAGTAAAGCTCCCTCGACACTGTCCCCATCAAACACTCCCAGGACAGGTACAGCACGGAGTTAGATACAGAGTAAAGCTCCCTCGACACTGTCCCCATCAAACACTCCCACCACAGATACAGCAAGTGGTTAGATACAGAGTAAAGCTCCCACTTCACTGTCCTCATCTAACACTCCCAGGACAGGTACAGCACAGGGTTAGATACAGAGTAAAGCTCCCTCTACACTGTCCCCATCAAACACTCCCAGGACAGGTACAGCACAGGGTTAGATACAGAGTAAAGCTCCCTCTACACTGTTCCCATCAAACACTCCCAGGACAGGTACAGCACAGGGTTAGATACAGAGTAAAGTTCCCTCTACACTATCCCCATCAAACACTCCCAGGACAGGTACAGCATGGGGTTAGATACAGAGTGAAGCTCCCTCTACACTGTCCCCATCAAACACTCCCAGGACAGGTACAGCACGGGGTTAGATACAGAGTAAAGCTCCCTCTACACTATCCCCATCAAACACTCCCAGGACAGGTACAGCACGGGGTTAGATACAGAGTAAAGCTCCCTCTACACTGTCCCCCATCAAACACTCCCAGGACAGGTACAGCACAGGGTTAGATACAGAGTAAAGCCCCCTCTAAACTGACCCCATCAAACACTCTCAGGACAGGTACAGCACGGGGTTAGATACAGAGTAAAGCTCCCTCTACACTGTCCCCATCAAACACTCTCAGGACAGGTGCAGCACAGGGTTAGATACAGAGTAAAGCTCCCTCTCCACTGTCCCCATCAAACACTCTCAGGACAGGTGCAGCACAGGGTTAGATACAGAGTAAAGCTCCCTCTACACTGTCCCCATCAAACACTCCCAGGACAGACACAGCACAGAGTTTGATACAGAGTAAAGCTCCCCCTACACTGTCCCCATCCAACACACCCAGGACAGATACAGCACGGGGTTAGATACAGAGTAAAGCTCCCTCTACACTGTCCCCATCAAACACTCCCAGGACAGGTACAGCACAGGGTTAGATACAGATTAAAGCTCACTGTACACTGTCCCCATCAAACAGTCCCAGAACAGATACAGCCTGGGGTTAAATATAGAGTAAAACTCCCTCGACACTGTCCCCATCAAACAAACCAAGGACAGATACAGCACAGGGTTAGATACAGAGTAAAGCTCCCTCTGCACTGTCCCCAACAAACTTGCCCAGGACAGGTACACACGGGTTTAGATACAGAGTAAATCTCCCTCGATACTGTCCCCATCAAACAAACCAAGGACAGATACAGCACCGGGTTCGATACAGAGTAAATCTCCCTCTGCACTGTCCCCAACAAACACTCCCAGGACAGATACAACACGGGGTTAGATCCAGGGTAAATCTCCCTCTGCACTGTTCCCAACAAACACTCCCAGAACAGTTACAGCACGGGGTTAGATACAGAGTAAAGCTCCCTCTACACTGTCCCCATCAAATACTCCCAGGACAGGTCCAGCACGGGGTTAGATACAGATTAAAGCTCCCTCTACACTGTCTCCATCAAACACTCCCAGGACAGGTACAGCACAGGGTTAGATACAGAGTAAAGCTCCCTCTACACTGTCCCCATCAAACAAACCAAGGACAGGTACAGCACGGGTTTAGATACAGAGTAAAGCACCCTCGATACTGTCCCCATCAAACACTCCCAGGGCAGGGACAGCATGGGTTAGATACAGAGTAAAGCTCCCTCTGCACTATCCCCATCAAACACTCCAAGGACAGATACAGCAGGGGGTTAGATATGGAGTAAAGCTCCCTCTACAATATCCCCATCAGACAAACCAAGGACAGGTACAGCACGGGGTTAGATACAGAGTAAATCTCCCTCTTCACTGTCCCCATGAAACACTCCCATGACAGATACAGCAAGTGGTTAGATGTAGAGTAAAGCTCCCTCGACACTGTCCCCATCAAACACTCCCAGGACAGACACAGCACAGAGTTTGATACAGAGTAAAGCTCCCCCTACACTGTCCGCATCCAACACACCCAGGACAGATACAGCACGGGGTTAGATACAGAGTAAAGCTCCCTCTACACTGTCCCCATCAAACACTCCCAGGACAGGTACAGCACAGGGTTAGATACAGATTAAAGCTCACTGTACACTGTCCCCATCAAACAGTCCCAGAACAGATACAGCCTGGGGTTAAATATAGAGTAAAACTCCCTCGACACTGTCCCCATCAAACAAACCAAGGACAGATACAGCACAGGGTTAGATACAGAGTAAAGCTCCCTCTGCACTGTCCCCAACAAACTTGCCCAGGACAGGTACACACGGGTTTAGATACAGAGTAAATCTCCCTCGATACTGTCCCCATCAAACAAACCAAGGACAGATACAGCACGGGGTTCGATACAGAGTAAATCTCCCTCTGCACTGTCCCCAACAAACACTCCCAGGACAGATACAACACGGGGTTAGATCCTGGGTAAATCTCCCTCTGCACTGTTCCCAACAAACACTCCCAGAACAGTTACAGCACGGGGTTAGATACAGAGTAAAGCTCCCTCTACACTGTCCCCATCAAATACTCCCAGGACAGGTCCAGCACGGGGTTAGATACAGATTAAAGCTCCCTCTACACTGTCTCCATCAAACACTCCCAGGACAGGTACAGCACAGGGTTAGATACAGAGTAAAGCTCCCTCTACACTGTCCCCATCAAACAAACCAAGGACAGGTACAGCACGGGTTTAGATACAGAGTAAAGCACCCTCGATACTGTCCCCATCAAACACTCCCAGGGCAGGGACAGCATGGGTTAGATACAGAGTAAAGCTCCCTCTGCACTATCCCCATCAAACACTCCAAGGACAGATACAGCAGGGGGTTAGATATGGAGTAAAGCTCCCTCTACAATATCCCCATCAGACAAACCAAGGACAGGTACAGCACGGGGTTAGATACAGAGTAAATCTCCCTCTTCACTGTCCCCATGAAACACTCCCATGACAGATACAGCAAGTGGTTAGATGTAGAGTAAAGCTCCCTCGACACTGTCCCCATCAAACACTCCCAGGACAGGTACAGCATGGGGTTAGATACAGAGTAAATCTACCTGAACACTGTCCCCATCAAACACTCCCGGAACAGACACAGCACGGGGTGAGATACAGATTAAATCTCCCTCGACACTGTCCACATCAAACACTCCCAGGACAGGTACAGCACGGGGTTAGATACAGATTAAATCTCCCTCTACACTGTCCCCATCAAACTCGCCCAGCACAGATACAGCAAGTGGTTAGGTACAGAGTAAAGCTCCCACTTCACTGTCCTCATCTAACACTCCGAGGACATATACAGCACAGGGTTAGATACAGAGTAAAGCTCCCTCTACACTATCCCCATCAAACACTGCCAGGACAGGTACAGCACGGGTTTAGATACAGAGTGAAGCTCCCTATACACTGTCCCCATCAAACACTCCCAGGACAGGTACAGCACGGGTTTAGATACAGAGTGAAGCTCCCTATACACTGTCCCCATCATATAATCCAATGACAGACACAGCATGGTGCTAGATTAAAGGAAAAGCTGCCTCCACATTGTGCACATCAAACACACCCAGGGCAGGTACAGCACGGGGTTAGATACAGCTCAAATCTTCCTCTACATTTTGCCCATCATTGTGTGTGTGAGAGAATGTGTGTGTGAGAGAGAGAGAGAGTGTGTGTGTGAGAGAGAGAGAGTGTGTGTGTGTGTGAGAGAGAGTGTGTGTGTGTGAGAGAGAGTGTGTGAGAGAGTGTGTGTGAGAAAGAGAGAGTGTGTGTGAGAGAGAGAGTGTGTGTGAGAGAGAGAGTGTGTGCGAGAGAGAGAGTGTGTGTGAGAGAGAGTGTGTGTGTGAGAGAGAGTGTGCGTGTGAGAGAGAGTGTGTGCGAGAGAGAGTGTGTGCGAGAGAGAGTGTGTCCGAGAGAGAGAGCGTGTGCGTGAGAGAGAGTGTGTGTGTGAGAGAGAGAGAGACTGTGTGAGAGACAGAGTGTGTGCGTGAGAGAGTGTGTGCGTGAGAGAGTATATGTTTGAGAGAGAGTGTATATGTGAGAGAGAGAGTGAGTGTGTGAGAGAGTGTGTGTGTGAGAGAGAGAGTGTGTGCGAGACAGAGAGTGTGTGTGTGAGAGAGAGTGTGTGTGTGTGAGAGAGTGAGTTTATTTGTGTGTGAGAGACTGAGTGCATGTGTGTGAGAGTGTCAGTTGGAGATAATGCATGGGTGAGAGTGTGTGAGCGTGAAAGTGTGTGTGAGATAATGTGTGTGAGAGAGAAAGTGTGTGTGACAGAGAGAAAGAGCATGTGTGTGAGTGAGAGAGTGCGTAAGAGATAGTGTATGTGTGTGTGTGAGACAGAGAGAGCATGTGTGTGTGTGTGTCTGAGAGTGTGGAAGGAGAGCTTGTGTGTGACCTGATCTTCCTCTACAGTCTATCAGTAACTGAAACACGGGATTAGATGCAAAGTAAAGCTCCCTCGACACTGTTCCCATCAAACACTCCCAGGAAAGGTACAGGTACAGCACAGAGTTCGATACAGAGTAAAGCTCCCTCCACACTGTCCCCATGAAACACTCCCAGGACAGGTACAGCACGGGGTTAGATACAGATTAAAGCTCACTGTACACTGTCCCCATCAAAACCGTCCCAGAACAGATACAGCACGGGGTTAGATATAGAGTAAAGCTCCCTCTACACTGTCCCCATCAAACACTCCCAGGACAGGTACAGCACGGGGTTAGACATAGAGTAAAGCTCCCTCTACACTGTCCCCATCAAACACTCCCAGGACAGGTACAGCACGGGGTTAGATACAGATTAAAGCTCACTGTACACTCTCCCCATCAAAACCGTCCCAGAACAGATACAGCACGGCGTTAGATATAGAGTAAAGCTCCCTCTACACTGTCCCCATCAAACACTCCCAGGACAGGTACAGCACGGGGTTAGATCCAGAGTAAAGCTCCCTCTACACTGTCCCCATGAAACACACACAGGACAGGGACAGCACGGGGTTCGATACAGAGTAAAGCTCCCTCTGCACTATCCCCATCAAACACTCCCAGGACAGATACAGCAAGTGGTTAGATGTATAGTAAAGCTCCCTCGACACTGTCCCCATCAAACACTCCCAGGACAGGTACAGCATGGGGTTAGATACAGAATAAATCTCCCTCTACACTGTCCCCATCAAACACTCCCAGGACAGGTACAGCAGGGGACTAGATACAGAGTAAAGCTCCCTCTACACTGTCCCCATCAAACTTGCCCAGCACAGGTACAGCACGGGGTTAGACACAGAGAAAAGCTCACTCGACACTGTCCCCATCAAACACTCCCACGACAGATACAGCAAGTGGTTAGATATAGAGTAAAGCTCCCACTTCACTGTCCTCATCAAACAATCCCAGGACATATACAGCACAGGGTTAGATACAGATAAAGCTCCCTCTACACTGTCCCCATCATATAATCCAATGACAGACACAGCATGGTGCTAGATTAAAGGAAAGGCTGCCTCCACATTGTGCACATCAAACAGACCCAGGACAGGTACAGCACGGGGTTAGATACAGCTCAAATCTTCCTCTACATTTTGCCCATCATTGTGTGTGTGTGTGTGTGAGAGAATGTGTGTGTGAGAGAGAGAGTGTGTGTGCGTGAGAGAGAGTGTGTGCGTGAGAGAGAGTGTGTGCGTGAGAGAGAGTGTGTGCGTGAGAGAGAGTGTGTGCGTGAGAGAGAGTGTGTGCGTGAGGGAGGGTGTGTGTGTGAGAACGTGTGTGTGTGTGAGAGAGAGTTTGTGTGAGAGAGAGTGTGTGCGAGAGAGAGTGTGCGAGAGAGAGTGTGCGAGAGAGAGTGTGCGAGAGAGAGTGTGTGCGAGAGAGAGTGTGTGCGAGAGAGAGTGTGTGCGAGAGAGAGTGTGTGCGAGAGAGAGTGTGTGCGAGAGAGAGTGTGTGCGAGAGAGAGTGTGTGCGAGAGAGAGTGTGTGCGAGAGAGAGTGTGTGCGAGAGAGTGTGTGTGCGAGAGAGAGTGTGTGCGAGAGAGAGTGTGTGCGAGAGAGAGTGTGTGCGAGAGAGAGTGTGTGCGAGAGAGAGTGTGTGCGTGAGAGAGAGTGTGTGCGTGAGGGAGGGTGTGTGTGTGAGAACGTGTGTGTGTGTGAGAGAGAGTTTGTGTGAGAGAGAGTGTGTGCGAGAGAGAGTGTGCGAGAGAGAGAGTGTGTGCGAGAGAGAGTGTGTGCGAGAGAGAGTGTGTTCGAGAGAGAGTGTGTGCGAGAGAGAGTGTGTGCGAGAGAGAGTGTGTGCGAGAGAGAGTGTGTGCGAGAGAGAGTGTGTGCGAGAGAGAGTGTGTGCGAGAGAGAGTGTGTGCGAGAGAGAGTGTGTGTGCGAGAGAGAGTGTGTGTGCGAGAGAGAGTGTGTGTGCGAGAGAGAGTGTGTGTGCGAGAGAGAGTGTGTGCGAGAGAGAGTGTGTGCGAGAGAGAGTGTGTGCGAGAGAGAGTGTGTGCGAGAGAGAGTGTGTGCGAGAGAGTGTGTGCGAGAGTGTGTGCGAGAGTGTGTGCGAGAGTGTGTGCGAGAGTGTGTGCGAGAGAGAGAGTGTGTGCGAGAGAGAGCGTGTGCGTGAGTGTGTGTGTGCGTGAGAGAGACTGTGTGAGAGACTGAGTGTGTGCGTGAGAGAGACTGTGTGCGTGAGAGAGAGTATATGTTTGAGAGAGAGTGTATATGTGAGAGAGAGAGAGTGTGTGTGAGAGAGAGTGTGCGAGAGTGTGTCTGAGAGAGAGTGTGTGTGTGAGAGAGTGTGTGTGTGTGAGAGAGTGTGTGTGTGAGAGAGTATATGTTTGAGAGAGAGTGTATGTGTGAGAGAGTGTGTGTGTGTGAGAGAGTGTGTGTGTGAGAGAGTGAGTTTATGTGTGTGAGAGAGTGAGTGTATGTGTGTGAGAGAGTGAGTGTATGTGTGTGAGAGTGTGTCAGTTGGAGAGAATGCATGGGTGAGAGTGTGAGAGCGTGAAAGTGTGTGTGAGAGAATGTGTGTGAGAGAGAAAGTGTGTGAGAGAGAAAGTGTGTGTGACAGAGAGGAGGAGCGTGTGTGTGAGTGAGAGAGTGTGTAAGAGATAGTGTATGTGTGTGTGAGAGACAGAGAGAGCATGTGTGTGTGTGTGTGTGTGTGTGTTTCTGAGAGTGTGTAAGGAGAGCGTCTGTGTGACCTGATCTTCCTCTACAGTCTATCAGTAACTGAAACATGGGATTAGATGCAAAGTAAAGCTCCCTCGACACTGTTCCCATCAAACACTCCCAGGAAAGGTACAGGTACAGCACAGAGTTCGATACAGACTAAAGCTCCCTCGACACTGTCCCCATCCAACACACCCAGGACAGATACAGCACGGGGCTAGATAGAGTCAAGCTTCCTCTACACTGTCCCCATGAAACACACACAGGACAGGTACAGCACGGGGTTAGATACAGAGTAAAGCTCCATCTACACTGTCCCCATGAAACACACACAGGACAGGTACAGCACGGGGTTAGATACAGAGTAAAGCTCCCTCTACACTGTCCCCATGAAACACACACAGGACAGGTACAGCACGGGGTTAGATACAGATAAAGCTCCCTCTGCACTGTCACTATCAAATAACTATCAAATCTCCACATCATGACGATCAAATATTCCAATGACAGATACAGCATGGGGATAGATACAGGGAAAAGCTGCCACACATCAAACACACCCAGGACAGGTACAGCATCGGGTGAGGTACAGCGTATATCTCCCTCTACACTGTGTGTGTGAGAGAGAGAGAGAGTGTGTGTGAGAGAGAGTGTGTGTGTGAGAGAGAATGTGTGTGTGTGAGAGAGAGTGTGTGTGTGAGAGAGAATATGACTTTGTGTGTGTGTGTGAGAGGGAGAGTGTGAGAAAGAGAGACAATGTGTGATGGAGACAGAGTGCGTCTGAGAGAGTGTGTGTGTCTCTGAGAGTGTGAGAGAGTGTGTGTGTGAGAGAGAGTGTGTGTGTGTGAGAGAGTGTGTGTGTGTGTGTGAGAGAGTGTGTGTGTCTGAGAGTGTGAGAGAGAGTGTGTGTGCGAGAGAGAGAGAGCGTGTGTGTGAGAGAGAGTGTGTGTGTGTGTGTGTGTGAGAGAGTGTGTGTCTGAGTGTGTGAGAGAGTGTGTGTGCGAGAGAGAGAGAGTGTGTGTGTGTGTGAGATTATGTGTGTGTCTAAGAGTGTGTAAGAGAGAGTGTGTGTGTGAGCTGATCTTTTTCTACAGTCTATCGGTAACTGCAACACGATATTCTGCACCCTTTCCTCTCCTTCTCCCTGTGTACTCTACGTACAGAATGTTTTGTCTGTATAGCGCACAAGAAACAATACTTTTCACTGCATCCCAATACAAATCAATCAAATCAAATCAAATTAACACGGTGAAGTTTGGACCCTGTGGGGTGACAGTTGTCTGAATACAGATTCTATCTTATTGTAACATTCAGGTACCACGTGTACTGAGCTCACCAGCGTTCTGTCTGTATTGTGTGAATCCAGTCTTGAAATATCCACTCATGTTGCTAATTCTGCCAAGACAGAAACAGAAAGAGTGTTTGAATTCTCCGTGATTAGACCCCTTAACGATAAACAACATGGTGGATGAGAGGGATAGAGAGGGAGAGGGTGAGAGGGATAGAGAGGGAGAGGGAGAGAGAGAGAGAGAGAGGAAGAGAGAGAGATGGAGCGATGCAGAGTAACAGAGAGATAGGGAGAGGGAGCAATGCAGAGAGTAACAGTTAGACAGTGAGGAATAGAGATTAATTCAGATGGGTAGTGAGTGACAGGGGAGTCCGAGACGCTACATAAACAAGGTAAAGATTTGAAAATGGAGGAGTGTTTCTTACCCACTTTTAAAAGACAATCCACACTCACACCAGTCACATTTCACACTCTCTGCTCAGTCCTGTGTTGGGGGGTGTTGAGTGTGGGATCAGTGTTTGCTTTTCTCAAACCGCAGTGATATTCCCAACAAGGGCAAGACGTTTCAGTGTTTAAAACTGTAAACATTTAAAAACAAAAGCAGACAGGATTTGGTTAAATCTCACGGGATCCAGGGTGAGGTAGCCAAATGGATATAAAATAGGCTGGATGACAGAAGACAGAGGGTGGTTGTAGAGGGTTGTTTTTTTGGTCAAACTGGAGGCCTGTGACCAGCGGGGTGCCTCAGGGATCGGTGCTGGGTCCACTGTTATTGGTCATCTATATTAATGATTTGGATGGGAATTTAGGAGGCATGGTTTGTAAGTTTGCAGTTGACACCAAGATTTGTGGCATAGTGGACAGTGAAGAAGGTTATCTCGGGTTGCAATGGGATCTTGATCAATTGGGCCAGTGGGCTGTTGAATGGCAGATGGAGTTTAATTTAGATAAATGCAAGGTGATACATTTTGGTGGATCGAACCAACACAGGACTTACTCAGTTAATGGTAGGGTGTTGCTGAGAGTTACAGAACAAAGAGATCTCGGGGGTACAGATTGACAGCTCCTTGAAAGTGGAGTCACAGGTGGATAGAGTGGTGAAGAAGGCATTCCACATGCTTGGTTTCATTGGTCAGAACATGGAATACAGGAGTTGGGACGTCTTGTTGAAGTTGTACAAGACATTGGTAAGACCACACTTGGAATGCTGTGTATTGTTCTGGTCACCCTTATAAAAAGGAGATTATTAAGCAAGAAAGTGTGCAGAAAAGAATGACTGGGATGCTATGGGGTCCTGATGGTTTGAGTTATAATGAGAGGCTGGATACTCTGGGACTTTTTTTCCCTTGAGTTGGCTTAGTGGTGTTCTTATAGAGGTCTCTAAAATAATGAGGGCATGGATACAGCAGCTTTACAGAACCTTAGTTAGGCCGCACTTGGAATATAGTGTTCAATTCTGATCGACACACGACCAGAAAGATGTGGAGAATTTGGAGAGGGTTCAGAAAAGATTTACCAGGATGTTGCCTGGTATGGAGGGCATTAGCTCTGAGGAGAGATTGGAGAAACTTGGTTTGTTCTCACTGGAACGACGGAGGTTGAGGGGCGACCTGATAGAATTCAACAAGATTATGAGAGGCATGGACAGAGTGGATAGTCAGAAGCTTTTTACCAGGGTTGAAGAGTCAATTACGAGGGGGCACAGGTTTAAGGTGCGAGGGACAAGGTTTAAAGGAGATGTACAATGCAAGTTTTTTTACACAGAGGGTGGTGGGTGCCTGGAACTCGCTGCCGGGGGAGGTAGTGGAAGCGGATACGATAGTGAGTTTTACGGAACGTCTGGACAAATACATGAATAGGATGGGAATAGAGGGATACGGTCCCCGGAAGGGTAGGGGGTCTTAGTTCAGTCGGGCAGCATGGTCGATGCAGGCATGGAGGGCCGAAGGGACTGTTCCTGTGCTGTAATTCCTGTCCCCATCAAACACTTCCAGGACAGGTACAGCACAGGGTTAGGTACAGAGTAAAGCTCCCTCGACACTGTCCCCATTAAACACTCCCAGGACAGATACAGCACGGGTTTAGATCCAGAGTGAAGCTCCCTCTACACTGTCCCCATCAAACACTCCCAGGACAGGTACAGCACGGGGTTATATACAGAGTATAGCTCCCTCTACACTGTCCCCATCAAACACTCCCAGGACAGGTACAGCACGGGGTTCGATACAGAGTAAAGCTCCCTCTACACTGTCCCCATCAAACACTCCCAGGACAGGTACAGCACGGGGTTCGATACAGAGTAAAGCTCCCTCTACACTGTCCCCCATCAAACACTCCCAGGACATATACAGCACAGGGTTAGATACAGAGTAAAGCTCCCTCTACACTGTCCCCATCAAACACTCCCAGTTCAGGTACAGCACAGGTTTAGATACAGAGTGAAGCTCCCTATACACTGTCCCCATCATATAATCCAATGACAGACACAGCATGGTGCTAGATTAAAGGAAAAGCTGCCTCCACATTGTGCACATCAAACACACCCAGGACAGGTACAGCACGGGGTTAGATACAGCTCAAATCTTCCTCTCCATTTTGCACCATCATTGTGTGTGTGTGTGTGTGCGAGAGAGCGCGTGTGCGAGAGAGAGTGTGTGCGAGAGTGAGTGTGTGCGAGAGAGAGTGTGTGCGAGAGAGCGTGTGTGCGAGAGAGAGTGTGTGCGAGAGAGAGTGTGTGAGAGAGAGAGTGTGTGCGAGAGAGAGAGTGTGCGAGAGAGAGTGTGTGCGAGAGAGAGTGTGTGCGAGAGAGCGTGTGTGCGAGAGAGAGTGTGTGCGAGAGAGAGTGTGTGCGAGAGAGAGTGTGTGCGAGAGAGCGTGTGTGCGAGAGAGAGTGTGTGCGAGAGAGAGTGTGTGTGTGTGTGAGAGAGATTGTGTGCGAGAGAGTGTGTGCGAAAGTGTGTGTATGAGAGAGAGTGTGTGTATGAGAGAGCGTGTGTGAGAGAGTGTGTGCGAGAGAGTGTGTGCGTGTGAGAGAGAGAGTGTGTGCGAGAGAGCGTGTGCATGAGAGAGAGAGTGTGTGCGTGAGAGAGAGTGTGTGCGTGAGAGAGAGAGTGTGCGAGAGAGAGAGTGTGTGCGTGACAGAGAGAGAGAGAGTGTGTGTGAGAGACAGTGTGTGCGAGAGTGAGAGTGTGTGTCTGAGAGAGAGTGTGCGTGTGCGAGAGAGAGTGTGTGTGAGAGACAGTGTGTGCGAGAGTGAGAGTGTGTGTGTGAGAGAGAGTGTGCGTGTGAGAGAGAGTGTGTGTGTGTGAGAGAGAGTATATGTTTGAGAGAGTGGATGTGTGAGAGAGAGAGTGTATGTGTGTGAGAGAGTGAGTGTATGTGTGTGTGAGAGAGTGAGTGTATGTGTGTGAGAGTGTGACAGTGAGAGAGAATGCGTGGGTGAGAGTGTGTGAGCGTGAAAGTGTGTGTGAGAGAATGTGTGTGAGAGGGAAAGTGTGTGTGAGAGACAGAGAGAGCATGTGTGTGTGTGTGTGTGTGTGTGTGTCTGAGAGTGTGTAAGGAGAGCGTGTGTGTGACCTGATCTTCCTCTACAGTCTATCAGTAACTGAAACACGGGATTAGATGCAAAATAAAGAGTCTTCACTCCCGCACTCTCACACACATTCTCTCACACACACTCTCTCACACACACTCTCTCTCACACTCTCTCTCACACACTCTCTCTCTCACACTCTCTCTCACACACTCTCTCTCACACACTCTCTCTCACACACTCTCTCTCACACACTCTCTCTCACACACTCTCTCTCACACACACACACACACACTTTCTCACACTCTCTCTCTCGCACACACACTCTCTCTCTGTCTCTCTACACTGTTCCCATCCAAAACACCCAGGACAGATACAGCACGGGGTTAGGTACAGAGTAAAGCTCCCTCTACACTGTCCCCATCAAACACTCCCAGGACAGGTACAGCACAGGGTTAGATACAGAGTAAAGCTCTCTCTACACTGTCCCCATCAAACACACCCAGGACAGGTACAGCACGGGGTTAGATACAGATTAAACCGCACTGTACACTCTCCCCATCAAACACTCCCAGGACAGGTACAGCACGGGGTGAGATACAGAGTAAATCTCCCTCTACACTGTCCCCATCCAACACACCCAGGACAGATACAGCACGGGGTGAGATACAGAGTAAAGCTTCCTCTACACTGTCCCCATCAAACACACCCAGAACAGAT
>NW_027590279.1:357500-360000 GCF_964213995.1 Mustelus asterias | reverse complement strand
AATCAAATCAAATTAACACGGTGAAGTTTGGACCCTGTGGGGTGACAGTTGTCTGAATACAGATTCTATCTTATTGTAACATTCAGGTACCACGTGTACTGAGCTCACCAGCGTTCTGTCTGTATTGTGTGAATCCAGTCTTGAAATATCCACTCATGTTGCTAATTCTGCCAAGACAGAAACAGAAAGAGTGTTTGAATTCTCCGTGATTAGACCCCTTAACGATAAACAACATGGTGGATGAGAGGGATAGAGAGGGAGAGGGAGAGAGAGAGAGGAAGAGAGAGAGATGGAGCGATACAGAGTAACAGAGAGATAGGGAGAGGGAGCAATGCAGAGAGTAACAGTTAGACAGTGAGGAATAGAGATTAATTCAGATGGATGGTGAGTGACAGGGGAGTCCGAGACGCTACATAAGCAAGGTAAAGATTTGAAAATGGAGGAGTGTTTCTTACCCACTTTTAAAAGACAATCCACACTCACACCAGTCACATTTCACACTCTCTGCTCAGTCCTGTGTTTTGGGGGTGTTGAGTGTGGGATCAGTGTTTGCTTTTCTCAAACCGCAGTGATATTCCCAACAAGGGCAAGACGTTTCAGTGTTTAAACATGTAAACTTTTAAAAACAAAAGCAGACAGGATTTGGTTAAATTTCACGGGATCCAGGGTGAGGTAGCCAAATGGATATAAAATAGGCTGGATGACAGAAGACAGAGGGTGGTTGTAGAGGGTTGTTTTTTTGTCAAACTGGAGGCCTGTGACCAGCGGGGTGCCTCAGGGATCGGTGCTGGGTCCACTGTTATTTGTCATTTATATTAATGATTTGGATGAGAATTTAGGAGGCATGGTTTGTAAGTTTGCAGTTGACACCAAGATTTGTGGCATAGTGGACAGTGAAGAAGGTTATCTCGGGTTGCAATGGGATCTTGATCAATTGGGCCAGTGGGCTGTTGAATGGCAGATGGAGTTTAATTTAGATAAATGCAAGCGGATACATTTTGGTGGATCGAACCAACACAGGACTTACTCAGTTAATGGTAGGGTGTTGGTGAGAGTTACAGAACAAAGAGATCTCGGGGTACAGATTGATAGCTCCATGAAAGTGGAGTCACAGGTGGATAGGGTGGTGAAGAAGGCATTCCACATGCTGGGTTTCATTGGTCAGAACATGGAATAGAGGAGTTGGGACGTCTTGTTGGAGTTGTACAAGACATTGGTGAGACCACACTTGGAATGCTGTGTATAGTTCTGGTCACCTTATAAAAAGGAGATTATTAAGCTAGAAAGTGTGCAGAAAAGAATTACTGGGATGCTATGGGGTCCTGATGGTTTGAGTTATAATGAGAGGCTGGATACTCTGGGACCTTTTTTCCCTTGAGTTGGCTTAGTGGTGTTCTTCTAGAGGTCTCTAAAATAATGAGGGCATGGATATAGCAGCTTTATAGAACCTTAGTTAGGCCGCACTTGGAATATAGTGTTCAATTCTGATCGACACACTATCAGAAAGATGTGGAGAATTTGGAGAGGGTTCAGAAAAGATTTACCAGGATGTTGCCTGGTATGGAGGGCATTAGCTCTGAGGAGAGATTGGAGAAACTTGCTTTGTTCTCACTGGAACGACGGAGGTTGAGGGGAGACCTGATAGAATTCTACAAGATTATGAGGGGCATGGACAGAGTGGATAGTCAGAAGCTTTTTACCAGGGTGGAAGATTCAAAATCTAGGGGGCATAGGTTTAAGGTGTGAGGGGCAAGGTTTAAAGGAGATGTACAAGGCAAGTTTTTTTACACAGAGGGTGGTGGGTGCCTGGAACTCGCTGCCGGGGGAGGGAGTGGAAGCAGATACGATAGTGAGTTTTACGGAACGTCTGGACAAATACATGAATAGGATGGGAATAGAGGGATATGGTCCCCGGAAGGGTAGGGGGTTTTAGTTCAGTCGGGCAGCATGGTTGGTGCAGGCTTGGAGGGCCGAAGGGACTGTTCCTGTGCTGTAATTCTCTTTGTTCTTTGAGAAGCTCGTCAACATCTTTTCCAAAAGGGAGGGCAGTCTTAAACTACAAGACATAGGTTTAAGGTGAGAGGGGAGAGGGTCCAGAGGGCAATTCTTTTCACACATAGGGTGGTGAGGGATTAGAACAAGCTGCCAGAGGTCGTAGTAGAAGCGGAAACAATTTTATATATTAAAAAGCATTTAGACAGTTATTCTGGTAAGATTGGTATGGAGGGATTTGGGCCAAACGCAAGGCATTTGATACGAGCTTAATGGTAAAAACTGGGTGGCAGGGAAAAGTTGGGCCAAAGGGCCCATTTGTATCTGAGCTCTGTTTTCTGCCCGGAAACCATTTCTCAATCCATCCCAGTATTTTCCAAATTTGTGGATTGGACACAGTAAATTGCCGTTTCCTGTCCAAAGCTGTGTTGGTTCGGTGGATTAAGGTAAATGTGTGGGGTTACGGGGATAGGGCTGGGTCAAGGGCCTTGGTAAGATACTGTGTCAG